>NC_087202.1:104993711-105023711 GCF_015104395.2 Macrobrachium nipponense | reverse complement strand
AATGATTTATGCTGAACTGCAGTAAAGATTACAGAATGAATGAACTGAAGTTTTTGGTATTAACCCTTAAACGCTGAGTGGACGTATTTTACGTCGACATTTTTTGTCTCTCGGGTGCCGACTGGACATATTTTATGTCGACATACAAAAGTTTTTTTAAAAATTTGCGGAAAAATACTTATTGGCTTACCAGTTGAAAACTCTTGAATCACGCGCCTTAGGGGATGCTGGGAGTTCACGGATCAAGGTGTTGCTTTGTTTACAATCCTTACGCAGGCGCGCAAGCGCGAATTTCTTTCTTGCCGCACTAAAAAGTATCGGTGACACATCTCGGAAATTATTTCGTCACTTTGACATAATTTTTGTACCATTTTAAATTAGCTGTTACATGGAGTATTATATATGAAAATGTGTGCATTTTTATGTAGAATGCAACAAAAAAAATACTCATGATTGTAACTTTTATCAGTTTTGAGATATTTTCATATAAATAACGATAAGTGCCAAAATTTCAACCTTCGGTCAACTTTGACTCTACTGAAATGGTCAAAAAACGCAATTGTAAGCTAAAACTCTTATATTTTAGTAATATTCAATCATTTTACCTTTTCATTTTTGCGGAAACAAATTGGAAGTCTCTAGCACAAAAATATTCGATTTATGGTGAATTTATGAAAAAACTTTTTCCTTACGTCCGCGAAATGGTCGAAAAACACAATTGTAAGCTAAAACTCTTACAGTCTAGTAATATACAGTCATTTATCTTCATCTTGAAACAAATTTGAAGTCTCTAGCACAATATTTAGATTTACGGTGAATTTAAAAAAAAAAACTTTCCTTCCCTCCGTGCGCGGATTCTCCGCCACAAATCTCCAAAATGCGTATGTCGCATTCTCGGAATATGCTCCATTTCATATTAGGCATTTCATAGAGCTTTACATATGAAAATGTGCGCAATTTCATGTAGAATAAAACGAAAAATATTTGAAGGTTGTAGCTTTTCAAATTTCTGAAATAATTGGATATAAAATAAATATATATAAAAAAATTCGACATTTGGTGAACTTTAACTCGTCAGGTATGGTCGAAAACTGCAATTGTAAGCTAATACTCTTACAGTATAGTAATTTTCAATCATTTGTCTTCATTTTGAAAGAAATTGGAAGTCTCTAGGACAAAATTTAGATTTATGGTGAATTTTTGAAAAGAATATTTGTTTACGTCTGCGCTTATAAAAAACGAATTCATGCTTTATTTTTTGTGATAATATTTTCTCTGTGTTGCTTTTATCATTTACAATGTGTTATATACCAAAATGATTGCAATTTAGTATACATTACAATGAAAAAAAAAATTAACTCGTTACCTTTAACCGTTTTGCGCATAGCGCGATTTGAATACAATTATATATGAAATTTTGTTTTCGCGCTATCATATATCGCATTATTTATATATGATAATGATAATTTTTTTCATTTCTGATGGTTGCATACTAAACTTCAGGCAATGACAAAAAAAAAGAGCCAAAAATGAACTCTTAAGCTTGAAAACTAAGTGTGCTGTGATTTCTTGTAAAAAATATTTTTTCCGCTTCTGCGCTCACTCCGAGACCGCCTCGGCACACAGAAGACAATTTTTAATGTACCCCTTCGGCGTTTAAGGGTTAATGCTATCAGCTCTGTAAATACAGTATTAGCAAAGTAACATCTGGATGGATGGATGCATACAGATAGGACTCTATTCAGTTTCCCTGAGATTATATTTTATTTAGTTATTAAGATCACATCACAAAAGCAAGAGGGTCAATATTTGAAAGAAGTCAGTTTATCAATTCACAGCTACCTTTTATATGTAATAACAGGCCATCAACTCTGGCAACTAAATTTCTGCCAAGATTATGACAAAGTAGTTGTGGTGTACTTAAAATCTTTATCCAACATGCCCAAATTATATCAGATAACCTACTGTGATTTAAACAAATCCCCAATGTACATGGGCATTGGTGCTGCTTCCTCAATTATAATCTTTATTTGTTTTTGCTTTGTAAATCTTTGCCTTTCTATTTTATCTGCCAGAGATGAGGACATTAGCAGTTTAAGACAAAAGGAAGTCAAACAACTAAAAGTTTATGTATGAGAATTGTGGATGACATTGATGCATTTCTAAAACCTGTAACTGATACACAGAAAAGTAGTTCTTCTTGACTAAATTTAAAAGAAGCTAGCACCAAATTACCAGACACCCAAACCTGTTAGTTTAGTTAGGTATCATTCTCAAGACTCCTATAGCAATATTGGTAATAATGATATATTTTATATCTTTTGTATTAATGGACACTATGATGCATTTTCTCCTTCCATATTATTAGCCTTACTCATGTGAATTAGTACAAAGACAGAGGAATAAAAAAAAAAAAAAATTCATGGACTAGGTTGCGGGTTAAGGCTATGAGGGTCTACCTTTGCCACCACAAGCTATCATATCTTTTCCCTCACAGTTGTCAACACTGATCGCGGGGTCTCCATCTTGAACCAAGGTTCAGGGTGGATAAGTCGATCACAAGTCTCCAACCTCCTGACGCCTTGGGCACCAAGATGTGACTGTAAAACCCCGGAGACAGACGCACCACTTCCTCTATCACATCCTTATCCACCATCTTCTGCACTTCCTCCTGGAGAGCCAAGAACTTCAGTGAATCTGGGGGATACACCCTCCTGAGCAGAGGCTTGTCCGAGAGTGTGGGGAGAAGTCGAATGGCCGTAGATACCCGACCCAAAGGACATCTACTACCCACATCTCCATCCCATAACTCTGGCACTTGGCCCACTGGCCCGCCATGCACCCCCCCACCCATGGCACAGGAGAGGGAGAGGCGCCTAACCTACCGACGACTCCCTTTACCTCTACCCCTGGGGCCCCTTCTCGACTTAAAAGAGCGGGAGCGAAAGGGAAGTTGGTCCTCTGACCTAGACTGGGACGAACGGGAAGGCCCTGCTGAAACCGAACTCCTTGACGGCCTACCAGGCGACGATCTACGTGACTGCTGCTGGGCAGGAGAAGGAGGAGGAGCCAGACATCTCCGAGGACGAGACTCTGACTTTGACACAGCCTGGTGCACTAACCTGTCCTTCATGTCAGCCCGGCATTGGTCTATTGCGTCCTCCAGCTCAGTCTGAGGGAACAGAAACAGATTCCAAAAGGTCCCCATTCCTCAACACCAACAAGGACTCAGGGTCAACCAATCTCTCTATCCTGGACAAAGCCACATCTCTTCTGATCAGGAGAGGATTACCCCATAAACTGACAATGAGGTGTGCGAGATACGAGAATGCCTTGCCCCCAGACTGCAACAAACTGGCAAGAGAAGAAGCACTCACCAACCCCTATGGGGACCTGTCAGATGCTATCTTGGCAATGACCGCCAACCAGAAGTCCAACCAAGAAACCGTCTGCAACATGGAGGCAGCCACAGACGCCAAAGCTGAGGTATCCTGTCGAGACAAGGACAGAGCCACCGACCTCACCTGCACCAAAGTCAACCCCAGCTTCAGATGAATGACATCTAGGTTAAGATGACGTGACATCAAGTAGGCAGAGTTTGTAGCATTGTACTTCCTATGCCTCGTGAGTGGTGGGGGAAGCAACTTGGAAGAACCTCTTGAGCGAAGAGACTTGTCCCGATCTGAAACAGAGGCGTTTACCTTATGCAAGACCAACTGGGCATACCCTAATAAGGGAAGTTGAAATGATGACTTGGTATCTTGCATAGCTCCCAGCAAAGCTTCCCAGCAAGGAGTGAAAGACAACCGAGCCTGAGTCCTACGCTTCAAATTGTTGAACCCACGAATGAGATTGACAACTTCGGTAAAGGAAAACAAAAACTCTCACATGTCTCCCTCTTCCTGCTCCGGCAATGAAAACCGATGACAAGAAGAATGTGCAGGCTTATCCAATGCGCCTCCTTCGCATAAACTAACAGAAGAGCCAGCAGCCATACAGTCGAAACGCCAACCAACCTGTCTGGGCTAGATCCAAGCGCCAATTCCTGCGATGATCCAACAACAACACTAGGAACATCACTAAGCACTCTCCCAATAGATGACTCGTGCACGTAGCCACGTATGTGCACATGCGGGGTGGACGCACGTACTTGCGTAGGAGAAGCGTCTCGAACACTCGAAATAGAACGAGAATCCCTTAGAGTTGAACCCCGGGAAGCACCAAGGGAAGGGGCAGACAAACACTCCTGCTGCACTATTTCCGCACTCACAACCCTTCAATCTCTCGACAGTCGCCTTGAGATCCTTACGGTGTTGGAGAGGGAAAAGAATTTGCAACGTGCATGAATGTGCGAGGTTGCAACACACTCACGACTCGATGCAGAGGACAAAGCAGCCACTGCAGATCGCACAAGAGAAGAAACACTAACACTCGCAGGACCATAGGTGTGTCGCTCCTTGCTCGCAGACGAAGAAGAGGCAAAGTCCTTAACCTCCCAACATATGATACGCCAACGCAGTGGAGATGGGGAGAAGAAGAGGAAGACAGCACTGACTCCTTACACAATCTCTTTGCAGGAGGCAGAGGCGACATAACACACTTGCTTCCAGTCCTCCCAGCCGACATGGCAGCAAGCCTATCTTCCAAAACAGAGTCCAACCTCTAAAGAACTGCCTGACATAAAGCCTATATTCGTCAGCTAGCCTAGTTGCTCCTGCAAAAGATACTTCTCGCCTATCCTCTATATAAAGCTTAATCTCAGGGGACACGTTATCTTTGAAGTTTTCTAACAACACTAAGTTCTTCAAGCTGTCAAAATCCTCAACCTTAGCAGAAGTTAACCAATCAAAAAACAGCCTATCTAACTTCTTACCGTATTCTATATACGTAATATTTTCATTCTTTCTCAAATTTCTAAATTTCTTACGGTATGCCTCCGGTACTAGCCTATACGCGCTAAGAACAGTTTCTTTCACATTATCATAATTATCACATTCCTCCTTAGACATGCAACTATACACAGTAAGCGCCCTACCACTCAAGACTGACTGCAAGTATAAAGTCCACGTTTCTTTAGGAGAACCTACTCGTTCCATTAACTTCTCAAAACACATGAAATATACCGTAACATCTTCCTCATCGAACTTTGGTACTAATTTCAACACTGCACTCATACCCAACTTATCAGCTTTGTTTTCGTTCTCGCCTGACCGACTGTTACGAGTACTTTCCTTTAACCAAGCAATTTCCAACTCATGTATACGTTCTTTCTCTCTCTCTTCCTGCTCATGCTTACGCTCTTTCTCTCTCTCTTCCTGCTGCATTACCAACATCTCTCTCTCTTGCTGGATTTTCATTGCTTCTCTCTCTTGCTGCATTTTCATTACTTCTCTCTCAGCCGCTCTTTCATCTCTCTCATACTTCTCTCTTTTCTTTCTTCTCAACATACTCACGGAGATCATTCCCCTCCAGACCTAGTAGCCCACCCGACTCAATAAACTCTTTCACCATCTTACTCATTCTGATTCTTTCTATATTCTCCCTGTTTCAAACTGTTAAGGTGTTGATAGCCTAGGCAAGGTCGCCACAATGTTACGGCCTCTGAGAGAGGTCCGTTTCAGGTTCGATATGAAATAAAAAAAAAAAATATTTCAACACCAACAGTTGAAACTGGGGATACAAATATAGAAAGAAACACTAACACAACAAAGGTTTATTTACAAGCTTACTAACAAAGGAAAATGCAGAATGGTATCTCCCATTTACATAAAAAGATGGAATCTTACACTGCATGAACTGGGGGAACAGTGAGGCAATGCAAATACTTGCTAGTCAATTTGGCAATTCGACGCGCTGGCTTCATAAATGTAGAGCGGCAATTGCAGTCGTTCTGTTGACTCCGTATTGCAGAAACTAGTCTACTTGTAAGGCAGTAAATCCCAAAACCTGTAGCAGGACCTTTTCTTCTCTGAAGTCTGCTCGACGTCGAGGAAACACGGCCTTCCACTCCTGAAGACGACTAGACCAATATCCAACCAACTCTCAAACAACTCTTCTTTTGATTGATACTTCGTCGGTTCCTTCGTCTCTAGTCTCTCTCTGACAATCACTGCTACTGATCTCTCACTGATAATCTGATCTGAGGCTCTTACTAACTGGTGATCTCTCTCTTTTACGATCTCTTCCTTCTACGATCACTCCTCTCCAAAGTTCGGTCGTCGCATTTATACGGCACTCTGGGGGCGGCGAGAGTCACGGGCTCGCGAGATTACTAGAAATCCTTAGATGAATCTAGATGAGGTATTGCATCAGAAATCGCAGCATTTCTCCCGCCACTTAGGCGTGTGTTGCACTCCACAACACGCCCGACGATTCCACAACACTCCTGCCGATTCTAGAATCATCATGATAACAGGCACCTCCAACACGGGCGCGAAAGCCTCCTTGCTGCCGAACTTCTCAAAAATGCGTTCTCCTTTCCTTTATCTTCCTTTGCTATGAAGCAATTACCATCACAAGATGCCAATCCCCGACTAGATGAAACCATTTCGCAATGGGAGCTAGGACTCGAGTGAACACTTGTGGGGCTGTTGACAGCCCAAACATCGCTCTGAACTGATATATTTTGTTCTTGAAGACAAATCGCTGATACCTCTTAGAGTTTTGGTGGATTGGAATGTGAAAGTAGGCATCTTCCATATCGATGGAGATCATCCAATCCCTCTGACAGATTGATGATAGGACCGACTGATTCATCTCCATTTTGAACTTTGTCTTCTGGACATATTTGTTCAGAGTACTTATTTCCAACACGGGCCTCCAGCCCTCCCCCCCCCCAAAAGACTTGGGTACTACAAAAATGACTATTGAAAAAAACTAGGGTTAGTGGCTCTTCTACTAACTCTATTGCTTTCTTCTGCAAGAGGGACGAAACCTCTTTCAAAAGGGCAATGAATTTCTCTGAACTTTCTGAGTAGGCTCTCAAAGCTATGGGAGAGTCTGATAATGGAGGCTTGCTCTTGAATGGAATATCGTAACCTTCTCTTAATACCTTTAGGATCCAAGATTCCGCCCCTCTTGCTTCCCATTTTTCCCAAAAAATGTAGGAGTCTCACTCCTACTGGCGCACGGACTGATGCATTACTTTTTGGCAGAGGAATTGGTTGTGGATTTTTTTATGGATCTAGGGGTGAAACATCCTCTACCCCTTGATCTAGGAAAATATCTAGCAAATCCCCTACCCCAAAAGAGTTGTCCGCGCATGGCTGGCAAAAGACGTACACTGGGAATAGTCTCTCGAGTACGTTTAGCGGATTGTGTAAGAAGATCTTGTGTTGCCGCCTTCTGCAATTCTGAGGAAACTAGCATTACTGTCTCCTCTGAAAAAAGGGAAAAAGGTGCTTTTTTTCCAATGGAAAATACAGCAAGGCAGACTTTTGAGTACAAGAAACTCCTTTAGAGGTGAAAGAACACCACAGTTCTTGCTTCTTTAGGATACCTAATGTGAAGAGAGAAGCTAGTCCGAGGATCCATCTCTAATTCCTTTGTCTAAACAGGAGATAACTCCTGAAATGTCCGCAAAAGCATCCTCATTCAACGTAGAACAATCCTCGAGTTTACAGCCCAGTCCAGGAAACTTATCACCTCAAATGCTCTAAAGATATTTTTAATGAGGTGATCTAATTCTGAAGCCGTAAACATGATCTTGGCTGAATTGAAAGTCTATTTTCTTGCCGAGTCAATAACACCGGAAAACTCTCCCTGCGCGGAGGCAGAAACACCCAAAGAGAGAGCTTCTCCGGTCTTTTAACCTAGATGTCTTCTCGTTGAAAGATGAGGAGGAAAACTGAAGTTCACTTTGCCTTGATTCCTCTTATCTTCCAGCCAAAGGTTGATCTTCAACGCCTTCCATGCCAAAAAGACAGCACTAATATAGGTAATTTTGCCGAATCCTCCTGGTTGTCTCTCATGTAGGAAGACACTGGCAATACGGAAGTCACTGGCTAGAAAGTCAGAAAAATTTGCTACAAAGTAAAATAATAGTAGGGCTATGTACGCAGTGAGAGACGACTCTTTATCCTCCTCTTCTCCTTCTACTTCCTCTACTTTGGCTGAAGAAATCGGTGACAAGTCCTCCAGAGGTTGAATGGGGCAAAGAAGACTGAAAAAGACCAAAAATGTTGTCCAACTTGCTCTGAATAGCTGAAAAAGAAGGATCGGGGGCTGCCATAGCATGATGACAAAGATTGTCTAAGAGCTTCATACTGATCCAGTGGCTGCTTGGACACTTGTGGTTGCTCGGACGCCAATGGAAGCTCGGGCGCCGATGGACGCTTGGGCGCCGTAGATGCCCAGGTGCTAATGGATGCTCGGGCACCGATGGATGCTCGAACATTAGTAGATGCTTGGGTGCTAGTGGACGCTTGGGTGCTAATGGACACTCAGGCCCTAATGGATACCTGGGCGCCAATGACACTCAGGAGCTAATGAACTTTCAGGCACCAATGGCTGTTCTGGCGCTCCGGAAAACTGTGGTGCCAATGGGTGCTACGTAGTTGGTGGGCTCTTGTCTGCCCCTAGCTTCTCTTGAATTATTGTCAGTTCTAGTGCTGTAGGCATCCTTTGTGCCAATGGGCGCTCATACTCCAGACGTGGATCCTGCATCCCAGAAGTCTCGTGAACTACAGGTGAGACTGGTGGAAGCATTACCTCTTCTTCAGCGTTAGAAGTAAAAAACAGGTGCTGATGAAATCTCTGAAAACTTACTCTTCTCTACACTCGTAGACAGTACCGGAGGGTATGGATCCTGTGCCAAAGAACGCTCTGAGCCTTTCTTGCTTTTGACTTCCGAAAGTCTACCAGAGAAAGACTTTCTAGATGACGACCGAGACTTAGAGGATGAAATCCTCTCGCTACGATGTCCCTCTCCTTCCAGATCCTGAGAGAATCTCTCTGGAGAGTCCAAAAAACTACATAAAGGCTGCTCTTCTTCAACAAGATTAGCCTTTTTACAAGGGACTGGCAAGGGAGACACCTTACGTGCCCTCCTTTTCAATGGACGGGACTTGTCCAAGAAATGCCACTGGCGCCTGGGAGAGGACTCCCCGGAGTTGGAAGCACTAGAAGAAAGCGGCACTCCTTTAAAGACGCCTTTCCAATGGCGTTCTGTTGCAAACTGGGATTTATCAACAGAATCCACCTGAGGGGGCAACTGCTTGTGGGCAGACCCTACTGACCTCCCTTGGGCTATCAGTATGCCTCCTCCCAGGTTCTGGGGAGTCTGACAGGGACCTTTGCCTAGGAGAATCAGTGGGACGAACAGCCACCTCCTCCACAACACTAGCACTGGCACTCATTTCACCACTTACCCTGTCCATTAGGGTTTTAACGGACGCTCCTAATTTCTCCATTACTTGAAGCATGATCAAAAATTTTGTATTTACTCTTGCTTCTAAATTGGCCACAGCATCGGGTACAGATTAGGACTAGGATTGACAGGTGATGGGGAAGGTTCAGAGAGAATTATTTGACAATTCCTAACTAAGTACGTTTTTACCTTTAGCACTAGAAGCCACTTTCCTCTTTTTGTCTCTATCTAACTTGTTCGAGTCGTTAAGTCAAGATTTTCCAGGTTCTCTTGTCCCAATTACTACATTCTCCAAAAGTCTGTTCTGGTGTGCAAGTCTGTCCGCTACAACCTGTGCAAATTGAATGTGGATAATTGCAAACTTTAGCAATCCTTGTATTGCAGCCTTTGCTGCAATACCTAATACCCGTTCAGCTAGTATCTGACATATCTGTAGACTGACTCAATACTAATCTAATTCCAGTGCAAAAATTAACTATTTATATAAACTCCTAAATAGCTAATACGTATTGTCGAAAAAGGCTACCAATATTTAAGAGTACTTCACCAAATAACTCCAACAGTGAGTGACGGTAAAGAAATTCCAAACATTTCGCTGACTACTGAACTGTGTTAACAATACCAGCTAGCAGAAACAACTGATTTTCGTGTGGTGTTGGTTCCTCTCTCCCCCAGTAGTGGACGAGGGGGGTTATCACCTGACCAAAACAAACTAGCGCTACTACGAATTTCAAAAATTCTAGCTGCCAACGGATTAGAAACTATAGCAATGTAACTACTTTGTAAGTTGCATACATAAAATTCAAATTTCCAAAGAATATGGTGTTCATCAGAAAGAAGTAACAGGAGGTAAAGAGAAATACAGAAAGATCACATTAAAAAAAGAAAAAAAATAGATAAAATTGTAAATTATCAAAACGCAAGGAGGATTGTATTAGGGTAGTGATGCATTGCCTCTTTGCAATTGCATGACATCCAAAGTCCAATGGTATGAGAAATAAAGGACCTCTGAAACTTACAAGTTCAACAGCAAGGCATATTTACTGCATCTTGGTGCTTCTGTTCAGCAAATCTGGTTGCTCTCAGCAGGAAAAGGAGGTCTGAGATGAATTGTGAATGTGAAAGATCTCTGTTATAATACAACAAGAAAAACTGACAAACAAGATACTATCCATTATGGTACATGTCATATTAGGAAAAAACAGAAACCTAACACCATTAACCACTCTACCTAGGAGAGAAAAACCTCTGGAAGAAGAAGACATCCACGCCAATGAACAGTACTCTACTTAAGGAAGGATGAAATACCTAAAACAAGTTGCACTGATTTTTTTCATTTATAAATATATGAGGCCTTACATACAGTACAAAACTTTCATGTGGAATATGGTAACACTTTCATTACATTTTCCTAAAGCAAGATGTGAGCAAAAGTGCCATCCAAAAAGTTAACAGTTAAAGCTACAGATTTATTCAGCAACGTCCCATCTAACTAATGGGGAAACCAACTAATCAATAGCATTCTCCATGTACTGGAGTTCAGCCTCATACTCCACTGACTACACCAATCACAATCCACTCCCTGTCACGACTGAGACTAAGGGCAGCTTCACTTCCCACAAGTGGAGACTTTACCACATCCACAAGTGTTGCATCATCAACATACTGAACACTCCTATTTTCAAGGCCAACAACCATATCACTTGTAAACACTACAAGTAAAAGTAGACTAAGAACAATTCCCTATGGAACACTAGACATAATACGTCTCGGTTCATTAAAGATCCCATCAGCAGCAACTTGATACTGCCTACCTGTAAGGAAATATTGAAGTAAACCTAAAAAAAACATATCCACCTGCTCCAAGGTTCTGAAGTTCATAAATACATAAGTGCCTTGTGATTTAGTAAATTGAAAGGAGCACTACAATTAATTTGAATTACTCTACACTCAAAACCTTTATTAAAGTTCTTTTACAAATGGTATGTCAAATCTAAAAGAGAATCACAGGTATCCAACTGCTTCCTATATGCAAATTGACTATCAAATAACAATCCTTCAGACTCTACAATCTTATATAGTGGCTTAAAAGTAAGTTTTTCTACAAATTTGGAGTGCAGGGCTACAGACATACAAATCTATAGAATCTACTAACCTTAAGAGACAACAAACTAGATACCTTAAACAAAAAAATGGAAATAAACGATCGGGATCTCCTCCAACCCTGCTATCAAGATTATCAAGAATTTTATCATCATCCCTGAAGCAAAATGCAAATTTTGTAAGAATGGGTTCAGGATAACAAGTATCAGGAAGATGGGTTCTGGATAACTAGTATCAGGAAGAGGGACATCCTCAGCTGACTGCTTAGCTTCAAAAGCTTGATGAAGCAGTTCCGCCATTTCCTTACGACCAGTAACCTACATGTAGATGATGATAATTCCTTCAAGTTTCCTCTTTAAGAAATTACTGTAATTTTTCTCAGCTAAATAGTAAATTCTATTCACAGTACAGCAAAACTTAACAAATATGATATCATTTTCATGTGAACAATTTTGTGTCAATTTGTTGAATTTGGTGTTTGTCAAGGTAAGCTTGTCTACATGCATCATCAAACCATAGATGGTCATTTTTCCTGAATTTGATGGCCTATCTAGGGGGTATACACCTTACTGAAATAGCCTTTAGCACTTCATTTAGCTTCTTAGGATCCTATATGGCACCTGAAATATTAGGTGCCTTGTGTCATTGAAAAATGCACCAGAAGCAACTAGTTGACAAGGTGGACCCAGCACACCTTGTATGGCAAATAATGTTTACCACAACAACTGGGGTAGGGCAGTCAACATGGATTTAGAAATTATGAAGAACCTAAAAGGAAACGACTGGATAAAGAAGAGTGCTTTCCCGATAGTCCACCAAGTAACTTTAGCTTTCTCATCCGCCTGTCCGATACACTTTTAGAAAAAACTGATGTGAAAAAAAAATGCCCAATTGTACGCTCAAGCAAAATAACTCGAAACCCAAGACCATGGCAAGCCACGGTATAATGGCTATGGCAAAGTCCAAGGTTGGAGAACAAGGTTTGTATTCGAGTAACCTTCTCTTAGAAAGGTTGCTACCTAGGCAAAAGGGTCTCTTCCACCTCCTGGTTTGATTTTGAAGTGTTCTTCTACTATAACAGTTGCCTGCCAAGGCTAAAGAGTTTCTTTTACCCTAACTTGTGCAGGCAGGAATGTTACTAAGGAAAAGCCACATTAATCCATTACCCATATAAAAACTGACTTGAAAGAACCACACATATTCTTTAAGGGGACCGTCCGCTATGATGTCTATTTTTTTTATTTATAACGCAAAATAGATAATTTTCATATATGTTTTAGATAATACCTTCATCATATAAAAATTTCAAGTCATTTGAGCAAAAACTTTTAGTTTTATTAGCAAAAGTTGATTAATAAAAAAAAAATAAGTAGAGATTTCTCCGCTAATATGACATCAGTTGTATTGAAAATCATACCATAAACACTTCTTTATATACGGAACAATTCTGTGTGACAGAATTTTGATTTTTGTTTTTGTTTTTTTTTTATGAATTATTTTTTTTTTTTTTTTAGTCTAGACACTCAAAAAATTATAAAAAAAAGAAAGAAAGAAATCAAAATTCTGTCACACAGAATTATGGGATTTTTATTCCTCTTTCCAATGATATCTTTCTCTCCAAAATTGGATAATAAATAACCGAGTAATGGTTACCGACATGCGCATAAGTATGTTTTTGAGTTATGAGCTCCCAAAGATTTGCAATGTAAATTTTGCTTTTTTCTTATAAAAGTCAAAACAACATTATTATAATTACTTTATTTGTACTTTTATTGTTGATTTCTACATCAAGGATCTTGGTCCTACTCCTATAAGTGGTATTAATACCCTCAGCGTGACACCAGACTATGATGTTGACGGCGAGACATCGAGACAATGAGGGCGCTGATAACAATGAATTTTCGTGTTTTTCTTTCAGCTCACTCCTGGCCTTCGCTAATTTTGCTAGCCTCAGTTGCTGAGTAGCCTTCTTGATCTTAGGTAACTTCGGCATTGCTATAAGTTCACTAAGAAGTTATAAAAACAACGTAAATAGCTAGTGACCAAACGCAAGTGACGAAGTGCATGTAACTCCTTTGACGTCTGTGGCGTAACCGAGTCATTCTCTGAGTCTCGCGGCTCTCGCCTATAAATAGCCGCTCTGACCAGCCCTCAACTCACACTACCTTTCATTGTTACCAGATGTATGAGAATCTCAAAAAAAATCTGAAAAAATCCCTGTATATATGCAAAAATAAACACGCAAAAACGATTCTATCAAACTCAATCATACAGACGACGCAGTTACGATGACGTCATCATTTAAAAACCGCTATACGTATCTTCATTATTTGTAAAAATAATTAGCTGAAACTTCTGGAAAGCATGCATGGCATGTTTCTGCATAGATACAAGTAATAACTCTATTTTTTATTTTTTCAAGTTGACATGTCATCCGCCATAGCGGACGGTCCCCTTAAAACAAAAAAAAGAGACTCCTCACAGTAACATAGTAATGGTAAGCATGTCACTAACTGAAAGTAAAAATGATAAATTTTTAACCAATTTGTATTTTTCATAACTTACAAACCTTCGGTCTTAGCATTAGGATAAATACTCAGCACCAGCCGGAAACCGGTAAAGTTTAAAATAATTATGTACGCAAGGGACTATTGGCATCTGTGCTTGGTCACGAGACATGTGGAGCCACATACCCCTCTTAACTCGTGACCCCATTAGTTATTTTCTTACCGCCTTTAAGAGAGGATGTGCTTTGCCTCCGTCCTTTTAAAGCCGGTTTAGTTTGCCCCCCTATTGTTTTGATTTTGTGCTTTGGAATTCCCGGGCATGTGAACATGAAGCCTTCTCATGCTTCGAGACTTCCTGGATATCACAAGAAGCAGATAAACGCCCGGATATTTTCTTTTGACGATTTCGTGTCGAGGTACTCATCATTTAGTAAGTCGTAGGTGCAGAAACGCTTAAGGTACAGTTAATTCGTTGCCTGTACTTTGGAATATCACATAATAATTCCATACAATACTTAATTATCACATCAAAATGAAGCAAATTAATTAATAATAATAACAGGCACCACATCACCATACCAGGAAAACAGCAATGATCCTGGAAAGAACAGCACAAACAGCTCCAACAGGGTCACCAAGGGTGCAAGCTGAGCATGCAAAGTAAACTTTATCTCATTACAATAGCTTTCAAGCTGGTGTAAAGCTACTTTGTAATTAATGGGTTCATATAAAAAAATAAGTGTACAGTATATCAAAACAACAACAGGCCATACATACCCTGCATGTAGAAACATGTATGAGATAAACCTCCAAGCTTCCAGGCGGCGTTTGGGATTATATATAAGAGGAGACTTCCATGGAACTGGGGTGTAAGGCCCGACATCCCCCAAATTCAAGGCATAGTACACAAAAACACCAACCTACAATATCAAATGGCTCTGAAAGGTTGCATTTAAATAAAAAAAAAAACTTAAACTACAAAGCTTTGATAAAAATTACCTTGGAGCAACACATGGAAAGGTTTTACTGCCACTTCTCTGGGTATGTATATGACTTGCAAATGAGATTAACATAAATGAGAGCTTGCTAATTGAAAAAGTTAAAAGTTTGCACATATCAATTCCCCACTTCCACTGCAAGGAAAATCTGAAAAAATATATTTCATTTTAACACTTCAAAGCATTTTGTCATCAAACATACCCAGAATTTGCAGAGGTTTAACCAAGCTCTCATAAAAATGATATTTTTGTAATAAAAGGTTTTATATATAGTATATATTTACCCAGTAGTAATTACATTCCTATTAGTTTTACTTGTTCAGCAGTTAAAATTTTGGAATTTGATTTGCGGGTCGCTCTAGGTATGTTTTGGGGTAGATGACTCACCCCTACCCACGTACAGAGGGAAAAAGATGTATAACATACCATAGGGCTTCAATTTGTTTAAGTCCTTATCTTCATATGAGGGGAGGAGGGAAGGCTCGTATCATGTAATTTCTATATACAGGCAATATCTGGTTATTGGTGGGGTGCTGATAAACGAAATTCCCCATTAACCGAAACTCGGCAATTTACGGCGCTTATGGCGCAGATAACCGGTTAATGGTGCCTCTGTTAGGTATGCTGTGGTGCCATAACTCTATCATTGGGACCTTATGGCGCAGATAACTGACACTCGGCCGGTTGTGGCGCCACAAATCACTGATCGCCAATAACTGGGCCCAGTTGCATTCCACGGTTATCGACAGACTCTGTTAATGGCGATTTATGGCACCATAACATACCTAACAGAGGTGCCATTAACTCTTTAACGCTGATTGGACATATTAAACGTCGACGAAAATTGTCTTTCGGGTGCCGAATCGGCGTATGGTACGTCAACGAAACAAAGTTTTTTAAAATTCGCTGAAAAATAGTTATAGGCCTACTAGGCGAAAACTTTTGAATCACGCACCTTGGGGGATGCTGGGAGCTCACGGATCAAGGAGTTGTTTTGTTTACAATCGTTACCCAGGCGCGCAAGCGGGAATTTCTTTCTTCTCGCACTAAAAAGCATCAGTGACACATCTCAGAAATTATTTCGTCACTGACATAATTTTTGCACGATTTTATTTTAGCCGTTACATGGATTATTATATAGGAAAATGTGCGCATTTTCATGTAGAATACAACAAAAAATAACTCACGGTTGTAGCTTTTATCAGTTTTGAAATATTTTCATATAAATAACGATAAGTGCCAAAATTTCAACCTTCGGTCAACTTTGACTCTACCGAAATGGTCAAAAAACGCAATTGTAAGCTAAAACGCTTATATTCTAATAATATTCAATCATTTGCCTTCCTTTTGCAACAAATTGGAAGTCTCTAGCACAGAATTTTGATTTATGGTGAATTTATGAAAAAAAAAAAATTTTTCCTTATGTCCGCGCGATAACTCTTCCGGAAAATCATAAATTTTTTTGTCCGATTGTCGTAATGTTTGCACCATTTTAAATTAGCCGTTACATAAAGTTTTATGTATGGAAATGTGCGCAATTTCATGTTGAATACAACAATGACCAACCCATGGTTGTAGCTTTTATCAGTTTTGAAATATTTTTGTATAAATAACGATAAGTGCCAAAAAACTAACCTTCGGTCAACTTTGACTCGACCGAAATGGTAAAAAAACGCAATTGTAAGCTAAAACTCTTACATTCTAGTAATATTCAATCATTTACCTTCTTTTTGCAACAAATTGGAAGTCTCTAGCACAATATTTTGATTTATGGTGAATTTATGAAAAAAAACATTTTCCTTACATCCGTGCGATAACTCTTCCGAAAAAAATCCGAAATTTTTTCGTCGGATTGTCGTAATGTTTGCACCACGTTAAATTAGCCGTTACATAAAGTTTTGTATATGAAAATGTGCGCAATTTCATTTATAATACAACAATAAACAACCCATGGTTGTAGCTTTTATCAGTTTTGAAATATTTTCATATAAATAACGATAAGAGCCAAAATTTCAACCTTCGGTCAACTTTGACTCTATCAAAATGGTCAAAAAACGCAATTGTAAGCTAAACCTCTTACATTCTAGTAATATTCAATCACTTACCTTTATTTTGCAACAAATTGGGAGTCTCTAGCACAATATTTTGATTTATGGTGAATTTATGAAATAAACTTTTTCCTTACGTTCACATGGTAACTCTTCCGAAAAAATCATAAATTTTTTCATCCGATTGTTGTAATGTTTGCATCATTTTAAATTAGCAGTTACATAAAGTTTTATATATGGAAATGTGCGCAATTTTATGTAGAATACAACAAAAAAAAACAACCCATGGTTGTAGCTTTTATCAGTTTTGAAATATTTTCATATAAATAATAAATAGAAAAAATTTGCCCTTCAGTCAACTTTAACTCGACCGAAATAGTCGAAAACTGCAATTGTAAGCTACAACACTTACAGTCTAGTAATATTCAATCAATTACCTTCATTTTGCAACAAACGGGAAGTCTCTAGCACAATATTTCAATTTATGGTGAATTTTTGAAAAATGATATTGTAATGATACAATTAAGTTTGTTCATACTTACCTGGCAGATATATATATAGCTGATAATTTCCGACACCGACAGAATTTAAAACTTACGACACACGTAGTGGGAGTCAGGTGGTTAGTACCCATTCCCGCCGCTGGGAGGCGGGTATCAGGAATCATTCCCATTTTCTATTCATAATTTTTATTTCCACTGTCTCCTGAGGGGAGGTGGGCGGGTACTTAATTATATATATCTGCCAGGTAAGTATGAACAAACTTAATTGTATCATTACAATATCATTTTGTTCATGCAACTTACCTGTCAGATATATATATAGCTGAATCCCACCTTTGGTGGTGGGAGAGACAGAATAGAGGATTTAGGAAACACATATGTGCAGATAATTGATATCTTGATTCCTTACCTGTTAGCATAGCTGGCTTCGTGATTACTGCCACGTAAGTCTGCTTGTGCTACTAGAGTTGCCAGCAAGGTAGAGACCTATGAAGCTGGTGCACTCCAGATGATCTGTCAACAGGGGCGAGACCACGACGTGACTAGACCATGGACCATACTAATGAGGGCAACGAGACAAAATACCACCACCTGGCTTAGTTTACCAAAGGTATCCCACTTAACTAAACTAATGGAAGGGAGACCCGCCCCAGGCGGTCACCCCACAACCATAAACACAAATTAAAAACACCCCCCTAATCCCTAAAGGATAGGATGAGTGTTACCTCCTGCCAAAACAGTGTCTGCAGCAATGTATGGTCCGAGGGAGAAGCAATTTTCGTATGTCACTTTCACCTCCCGCAGGTAGTGTGAAGCGAACACCGAATTGCTTCTCCAAAATGTGGCATTCAAAATATCTTTGAGAGCCATATTTTTTTTGGTGACAAAGGCTACCGAGTAGCAATAGCTCTCACCTCGTGAGCCTTTACTTTCAGAAGCTTTAAATCACTGTCACTACACTTATTATGCGCTTCTTGAATCGTATTCCTGATGAAGAACGCCAGTGCGTTTTTCGACATAAGAAGATCAGGTTTCCTCACTGAACACCACAAATTGTCCGATGAACCTCTGCAAGCTTTAGTTCTCTGCAGATAGAACTTTAGAGCCCTGACAGGACACAGGAATCTCTCACGTTCGTTTCCAACTATATCTGACAACCCTTTGATTTCAAAGGACCTCGGCCACGGGTTGGAAAGGATTCTCGTTCTTTGCTAAGAACATGGGACTTAAAGAACACACCGCACTACTTTCTGAAAAGCCAATCTGCTTGCTAATGGCCTGAATTTCGCTAACCCTCTTCTTCGCCGTCGCCAGAGCGGTTAGGAGATCGTTTTCTTCGTCAGATTCCTGATAGAAACTGAATGAAGCGGTTCGAAGTTACTCGACATCAAGTATTTGAGTACCACATCCAAGTTCCACGAGGGTACTTTAGGCTGGACTACCTTCCTAGTCTCGAACGATCTAATGAGATCATGAATGTTCTTATTATTAGACAAATCGAGTCCTCTGGTGTCTAAAGACTACAGAAAGCACGCTCCTGTAGCCTTTAATAGTTGGAACAGCCAACTTCACTTCTTCTCTCAGATGAAGAAGGAAGTCAGCTATCTGGCTCACAGAGGTTGTGGTGGAGGAAATGCCCTTCTTCCTGCACCAGGATCTGAAGACAGCCCACTTCGATTGGTACATAGCGATCGAGGAGGGCCTCCTTGCGGTGGCAATCGCCTTCGCCACAGGTCTTGAAAAACCCCTCGCTCTGGCCAACTTCTTGATAGTCTGAACGCAGTCAGACTCAGCGGGGAGGTTTTTTGTGGTACCTCTCGAAGTGGGGCTGTCTGAGTAGATCTTTCCTTAAGGGTAGAGTCCTCGGAAAGTCACCAGAAGGACATCACCTCTGTGAACCAGTCGGCTGCCGGCCAGAAGGGGGCGATGAGTGTCATCCTCGCTCCTTCCGATGCCGCAAACTTCCTCATCACTTCCCCGAGGATCTTGAGCGGGGGAAAAGCGTATATGTCTAGGCCCGACCAACTCCAAAGTAGGGCGTCTACTGCGACTGCTCCCGGGTCCAGAACTGGGGACGCAAGAAGGGGCAAGCATAGAAGCATTAGAAGTTGACCTATTTTCGGTCCTGGGACGTTATTGCGAAGACACCCACCTGTGTGACAAGCCCAACAGGTTCCACAGCGACTGGCAAACCTCTTGGTGAAGGGTCCACTCTGTCGGCAACAGCTGTCCTCGCCGACTGAGAAGGTCCGCCCGAACATTCTGTACTCCTGACACGAACCTTGTCAGGATCGTGACTTCTTGCGCTTTTGCCCACAAAAGGAGTTCCTTTGCGATGGCAAACAGAGAAGGCGAGTGAGTTCCCCTTGATTTCTTAGGTATGCCAGCGCTGTGGTGTTGTCCGAATTGATCTGAATGACTTTGCCGGATACTTCTTCCTGGAAAAACCTGAGAGCCAGATAAATGGCTGACAGCTCTTTCAGATTGATGTGCCAGGACACCTGTTCCCCTCTCCAGGTGCCCGACACTTCTTTCCCTCCTAGTGTTGCTCCCCAACCCGTGGACGACGCGTCGGAAAACAACACTAGGTCGGGGTTCCGAAGTTTGAGGGAGAGCCCTTCTGCGAGCTTCCGAGGATCTGACCACCAACTTAGGTGATCCTTCACCTCTCTCGTTAAACACAAGATCGCTTCCAGATCTTGCTTGTTCTTCCAACTGTTGGCTAGGAAGAATTGAAGAGGTCTGAGGTGGAGCCTTCCCAGAGAAACAAACTTCTCCAGTGAGGAAATGGTCCCCAGCAAACTCATCCATTCCCTCAACGAGCATGTTTCCTTCCCCAGAAAGGTCGCCACTTTCTCCAAGCATTGAAGTTGTCGCCCCTGGGACGGGCAAAAGCCCGAAAAGCCACTGAGTCCATCTGAATCCCCAGATAGACTAAAGATTGAGACGGAGTCAAATGCGACTTTTCGAGGTTTACCAGAAGCCCCAGGGACTTTGCTAACGTCATGGTCGTGTGCAGGTCCTCCAGACACCGTTCCCGCGATGAAGCTCGAATAAGCCGTCGTCTAGGTAGAGAGAGATCCGTATATTCTCCAAATGAAGCAGCCTTGCCACGTTCTTCATGAGAATGTGAAAACCATCGGCGCTGTGGTCAGACCGAAGCAAAGTGCCCTGAATTGGAATACCTTCCCCTTCAGGACAAATCGCAGGTATTTTCCTTGATTGGGGATGGATGGGGACGTGAAAATACGCGTCTTGGAGGTCTAGTGAGACCATCCAATCCCCCGGTCTCAAAGCTGACAGCACCGATTGAGTCGTCTCCATCTTGAATTTCTTCTTTATCACGAAGAGAGGTTTAGGCTGCTGACATCGAGGACGGGTGGGTCGCCACCCCCCCCGAATGTTTCGGGCACCAGGAACAGGCGTTTTGTAAAACACTGGCGATTCCAGGTCGAAGACCTGTTCCACCGCTTGCTTCTCGATCATTTGTTCCAGCAGATCGAAAAGCACCTTCTGTTCTCTCCTCGATAAGAGGGAGACCAATCCTTTGGTTGTTGAGGATAGCGGGGGTGACTTCAAGAACGGGATCCTGTACCCTTTCCTCACGACATCCAGCGACCAAGGGTCGGCATCTCTCTCTTCCCAGGCTTTCGCGAATCGAAGAAGCCTGGCTCCTACCGGCGTCTGAAGGACTTCCGAATCACTTCCTACTCTTTGACGGAGCAGGGGTTTTTCCTCTGGAAGAGCCTCTTCCTCGTGAGGCTGCTTTCGAGGAAGGTCCAGCACGAAAGGGCTTCGATTTCTTGGCAAACGAAGCTCCAGAAGATGAAGCAGCTGCTGGCCTTCTAGAAGACTGAGCCAGAAGATCTTGCGTTTGCCTTTTCCTGAAGGCTTGAAGCTATGTCCTTAACCATAGCCTGGGGGAAGAGATGGTCTGAGAAAGGAGCGAAAAGCAAGTCCGCCTTTTGCGTTGGAGAGACGGATTTGGCCGTGAAATTACAAAAGAGCGCTCTCTTCTTGAGAATCCCCGAGCTAAAGTGTGTAGCCAACTCCTCAGAACCATCCCTGACGGCCTTGTCCATACAACAAGAAAGAAAAGAAACTGGCTTGACAGCTCCCCCAGACTAATAGTATCAGAACTCCTTGACCTGGCATCTAAAACTCCAAGACACCAGTCGAGAAAGTTGAATACCTCTAGCGTCCTGAAGAGGCCGCCTTTTAGGTTGAAAGTCGAACTCGTTATGTGTCCAAGTGACTTTTGATGAAGACAAAAGGGCTCTTCTGGAGGCGTCTACGATGCTCCCGAAGTCACCTTGAGCAGAGGCTGGTAGTTTAACGCCTATGTCTTCTCCTGTCTCATACCACATGCCTCCTTTACCGCAGAGTCTTGAAGGCGGTAAAGCTAAAGAGGACTTTCCTGACGCTTTCCTCTTCTCCATCCACTCATGGACTTTCCGGAACGCTTGCTTCGTGGAAAGCGACTTCTTCATTTTAATGAACCCCGATGTCTTCGTTGCCTTAAAAGAAGAAAATTGAGAAGGAGGAGTACGAGGGGCTTCCGGTTGAAAAGTTTCTCCGAACTCCGACTGTAGAAGACGCATCAAAACTTTATAGTCCGATGAGACAGTAGCTGGTTGCTGTTCTTCCTCTGCTTCTACTAAATCATCGCTAACTCCTTCCTCAGAAACTGGAGAAGTAGGAGGAAACTCTGAAGAAAACTGACGAGCAGGAAGGGTTCCTTCATCCACCACCCTGAACTTGCATTGGTGAGGAACTGGTGTCTACCAGCGCGCGCTTGGCGTCCGAATCCACACGTTTGGCGCCGACGGGTGCGCGCTCGTCATCTACCAACACACGCTTGGCGTCCACTGGCGCGCACCGAGCGTCCACTAGTGCACGCTTGGCTTCCACTGGTGCGCGCCGAGCGTCAGTCAGCGAGCGGCTGCCGCTCACTGGTGCACGTTTATCAACAACAGGTGCGCGTTTGGCGGCACCTGAAGCGCGCTCCACTTGCACAGAAGCGCGCTCAGCGTCCACCACTCGCTTGCGAACATACGAATACTTGCGAGCGGGAGATATTTCATCCTGAGAGCGAGAAGCGAACTTCTCACCTCCTCTAGAGAGCTGCTGGGGAGCAGAACGAACTCTAGAGGGAGACTCGAACGAAGAGAGAGGCGAGCGAGGAGAAGAGCGGGTCTTGACTTCTTCACAGGAAGCTTCTCATCCTTCCTACGCGCGGAAAGAGACTCTCTAGCAGCAAGAGCGTCCTGAAGTTGCTGCTGCAGTGACTGAATCATCCTCTTGTTTGGCGAATCTTCCTGCTCCGGGAGGGACTGATCCTGTGAGCAGGAGAGCGGCGAGGGGACGCCTCCCTCCTCCTCCCAGGTACGGCCTCTTTCCCGAGCTCTGGAGCGACTGTATCGCTCGCACGAGCTAACTGAATCCAAGTCCGAAGACTCTCTACGCCTTTTCTGCGGCGGAAAAGCAGCGAACGCACTGTCAGGCGAAGATCGCAAAAGCGGAGAACTAGGACGTGAAGCGTCAACATTACGCGCCGTCCTTTTCAGCGGACGTGAAGCACCTTGAGAACTCCACCCTTTACTGGGGATGAAGCCTCCGATGACGAAAAAACACTCCTTGAGGAGACGTGACGCGCACGCTCCCTGGCAGTCTGGGGATTTTCATCAGTAACTGCCGAAGGCACGTCAGATCGGTGGGGGTTCCTTGTAACCCTCCTTCGGCTTTCGACATGCTCCCTCCCCAGGTCCTGGGAGCAAGCAGAGGTCCAGGCCTAGAGGCGAAACGAGGCCGATCTGACGCACCCTCCACTACACAAGGGGTATCACTGCACTTTTGCACGTCACTTTTGCTCTCAAGAGCCAACACTTTCGATTCTAGATTACGAATCGATTCCAATATTAAGGATAAAGTATTACTCTCTACAGACACTGTTTCAGGGCCCGGAGGCAAAACTACAGGGTTAGGAGCATTAACAGAAGGAGGGTTAACAGGAGAAACATTAATTTCTTGCACGCCTGAAATACTCCTGGAGGAAGACCTCCTTAACCTATCCTTTTCAAGTTTCCTAAGATAGGTCTCATACGCCTTCCACTCAGAATCTGTTAGTCTTTCGCACTCCTTGCAACGGCTTTCATACACACATTCATGCTCCCTGCAACTCTTACATACCGTATGTGGGTCTACTGAAGCTTTCAGTAGCCTACCTCTACAATCAGTTCTAGAGCAGAACCTAACGCTAGCTGTACTAGACCCTGACATATTATTCCAAGAAAAGTCCAAACCAAAATCAAATCAATCCCCTAATAACGTGTGCCTAGCCACCGATCCAATCAATTAATCCAGAAAAAAGAACCAAAAGGGATACTCAAGTAGCAAAAAGTTTCCAAATCCAGACGGAGGTGCTGTAAACAGATGTTCACAACACCGGCGACAGAAAAATTATGAATAGAAAATGGGAATGATTCCTGATACCCGCCTCCCAGCGGCGGGAATGGGTACTAACCACCTGACTCCCACTACGTGTGTCGTAAGTTTTAAATTCTGTCGGTGTCGGAAATTATCAGCTATATATATATCTGACAGGTAAGTTGCATGAACAAACAGCTTTTTTTACGTCCGCGCATTACAAATTCATGCATCATTTTGTGATAATATTTTCTCTGGGCTGCCTTGATCGTTTTACAATGTGTTATATACCAAAATGATCGCAATTTAGTGTACAATACAATGAAAAAAATTAACTCGTTAGCTTTAACCGTTTTGCTCACAGCGAGATTTGTATACAATATGAAATTTTTTTTCGCTCCGTCTTATATCCCAATATTTATATATGATAATGATATTTTTTTCATTTCTGATGGTTGCATAATAAACTTCAGGCAATGACAAAAAAAGGAGCCAAAAATGAACTCTTAATCTTGAAAACTAAGCGTGCTGTGATTAAAAAAAAAAAAAAAAAAAAAAACATGTTTTCCACTTCAGCGCTCACTCAGCACACAGTACACGTTTAAAATACCACTTCGGCGTTTAAGGGTTAACAGGTCATCAGCGTTATTAACCAAAACTCAGTGCCATAAATCACAGTTTCAGTTAATGGCGGCTTTTGCTTATCAGTACCCCCCCAAAAGAACAGAACTCCTGCCGATAACTAGGGACTGCATGTGTGTAAAGCTGTTATCACACTAGTCATATCTTACTCACCGTTTTGGCCAGCATCCAGCCGATGCTCGCAAGCAAAAGTGTTGTATCGTCACACTAGGACCTCATGGTTTCGAGGAGCAGTAAGAAAAAGTAAACAAAACTGATCAGCTGATATCATCATGGCAGCCACAAATTGTCGAACGGTTCCAAGATGTGATGCATGATGTGTTTTCTCGGAATCTTACGTGAATGCATGAGCAACAAAAAATGTTTGTGGGTTCAAGATTGGCTCAGGAGAAGAGAAGCCAAAGGTCTGAGAGTACGTCCTATCAGCAGCAGCCATCTTGTTTGTTTACACTTCGGGGTCACTCGCAGTTCATGGCTCTCGATGGGAAGCAAAGATCTCAAGATAAAAGCTCCCGGTTTTCCATTTTCCGCAGCAACAGCTCGCAGCTGGAGAAAAAAAAGGCCTAGTGTGAGGCCACCTTAACTTACCCAGTAATTACATAGCTGATTCCCACATTGATGGGAGGTGGGAAACAGACATATCTACTCCCGACACATTATCAATGTGCATAATGACTTTGAGAAATAGAGACTTTCCTAACATGAATGTAAAGTTTGTTATACTCTTACCTGATAAGCGAGCTGCACATATAAATACTGCCTCTGGTTCGCTCATCCTACCATTTAGAGGCAAGGCTGTATGGACTTGGTGTGCCTACTACTTTAGTGGGTGTCTTTGTAACTATGGTTCACTTCCTCTAGGTAAACAAAGGATACAAGATGCTGCTGCCCATGGCACAGTACCAAACAATATAACCAATAATCATCAATACCACTAAATGAAATATGTATAAAAACCATTACCCAAATATTAACCCTTAAACACTGACTGGACGTATTATACGTTGACTAAAATTGTCTGTCGGGTGCTAAGTAGACATACGGTACGTCGACTATAAAAAGTTTTTTTAAATATTAGAGGAAAAATTGTTATAGGCCTAGTTTGCAAAAAACTTTAAATCACGCACCTTGAGGGATGCTGGGAGTTCACAGACCACGCTGTTGTTTTGTTTACAATCGTTACTCAGGTGCGCATGCGCGAATTGCTTTCTCCTCGCACTAGAAAGCACCAGCAACGCATCTCAGAAATTCTTTCGCCACTTTGTTGTAATTTTTGCACCATTTTATATTAGCTGTTACATAGAGTTTTATCATGCATCATTTTGTGATAATATTTTCTGTGTTGCTTTGATCATTTTACAATTTGTTATATACCAAAATCATCACAATTTAGCGTACAATACAATGAAAAATAATTAACTCATTAGCTTTAACCGTTTTGCTCACAGCGAGATTTGCATACAATTATACATATATGAAATTTTTTTTGCGCTGTCATATATTCCAATATTTATATATGATAATGATATTTTTTTAATTTCTGATGGTTGCATACTAAACTTCAGACAATGACAAAAAAAGGAGCCAAAAATGAACTCTTAATCTTAACTAAGCGTGCTGTGATTTTTTAAAAAAACTTTCTTTCCGCTTCGGCGCTAACTCCCCAATGCCGCTGGCATACAACAGACACTTTGGCATTTAAGGGTTAAAATAACTGGAGGGTACTCCACGTGCACAGTACTCCCAGACTCTTTTAGAACTCAACACCCTATACAAGGCAGAGACGATAGGAAGGAAAAGAGCCTCCTATGTTTCCTTCCCAAGCACCACACCAGCCACGTAATAAGGACCCAAGGTACTACATTCATCATAAACTGTTTCAACATCTCTTTAAATGTGTTGCGAACACCATCTTACCTCCAAAAAGTCAACTGTAAGATGGAAGTTAGAGAAAGATTTCTCTTGGACACTAGTGAAGTAGATACCACTCTTATTTCATGAGCTTTATTCTTGCATAAAAGAAACTATTCTTCTCCTATTAGAGTGTGTGATTCTGAAATAAGGTCCCAGAGAAAAAATGTTAAGGCATTTTTTGACAGAGGCCATGAAGGATTTTTTTACTGAACACCATAGGTTATTTGATGTCCCTAAAATTCCCTTTGTCCTGTTTAAATAATGCTTAAGAGTTCTTACTGGAGTTCTTTCTACTTCATCTGGGCCCAGTATCTCAGTCAGGCTTTTAATTGTAAAAGAGCAAGGACAAGGTTTAGAAAGGGTCTCGTTCGTGAGGGCAAACATACTGCATTTCCTTGGGGGAATCCTACCCTCCTGTCCAATGCATGAATTCCACTAACTCTTTCTACTATAGTTAAAGCTACCAGGAATAGTTTTTCTCGTCAAATCTCTAAGAGAGATTGACATTAAGGGTTCAAAATGGGAACCTGACAACCATTTTAAGACTATGTCCAAGTTCCACGATACTGACTGGACCCCCTTTTGCTTGAAAGTATCGAATGATTAACTGAATCCAATAGATCCTGATAGGTGGATAAATCTGTCCTTCTATGGGAAAATACAGAATTTATCATGGCTCTGTACCCTTTAATAGTTGAAGTGGAGAGATTTTTATTTTTCCTAAGCTACAGCAGGAAGTCAGCTATATCTGCTATTGATGTTTGAGTAGAGGAGACATCATTACTCCTGCACCAAGCTCTGAAAATCGTCCACTTTTCCTGGTAGACTTTATCTGAGGATAGACTCTTATAGCTGGCAATAAAGTCTGCAGCTGTTTTTGAAAAGCCCTTCTTTCTGACCAGTCTCCGGACAGTTCGTAACCTGTCCGGGCCAGAGAATACAGGTTTTGATGGAACCGCCTCAAGTGCAGTTGTCTGAGAAACTGTTGTTTTCTCGGAAATAACCTCAGAAAATCCTATACAGTTCAAGTAAGTCTAGAAACCACTCATGGAAACATTTGTGTAAATCTGAAATTCGTTCAGCACCTGCCTGATCATAATATTGCATCTGTTGCCCATGCCAGAGGCTCTGGAACTGGAGAGTGATACAACGGGAGACAGTTGTTTCTGGACATCGCGAAGAGGTCCAGTATTGGCTTTCCCCATTACTTCAAGAGGGTGCAGGGTCCACTACGTCATGACTTGCCTCTGGCGACTTCATTCATCTGCCAGTACACTGAGTTTCCCTTGAATGAAGCTCGTTATTACCTTTCATGCTGTTTTGGCTCAACAAAAGAAGCTCTTCTGCCATCTGGTATAGCGAGGAGGGGGGGGGGGGGGGGGGGGGTTCCCCTTGATTCTTAATGTATGATAGTGAAGTTGAATTATCTGTGTGGACTGCTACTGTTTTTCCATATACCTCTGACTTGAAGAACTGTAGGCTAAGATGTATTACCTTCAGTTCTTTGATATTTATATGCCATGCTCTCAGCTGTACTGACCATTTCCCAGAGACTTCCTAGCTCCCTAGAAGAGCTCCCCAGCCTAAATCTGACACATCTGAGAATTCTAGGCTGGGGTTCAGAGGGAGGAGAGACTTTACTCCTGAAAGTCTTTCTCTGCCGTTCCACCACTGAATATCCTTCATCTCTGGAGTTATCAGGAACATGAACGAATCTGGGATTTTCTTCCTGTCCCAGCTGGCTTTTAAATAAAACTGTACTGGCCTCATGCAAAGTCTCCCTAGGGAGACAAACTGCTCCATCGAGGATAGTGTGCCTAGAAGGCTAATCCACCTGTTGGCCGAACATCCGTTGAGAGTCAGTGTCTCTTCCACTTTCTTCAGACAGGACTCTATTCTTTTCAGGGCTGGGAAAACCCAAAAAGCCTAAGAGTTTATCATCTTTCCAAGATATTGAATCTCCTGAGAAGGAGATAGTTGTGACTTTTCGCATTTCTTGGAGCTGGACCATAGGAGCCAATCATTGAGGTAAAGGGGGATTTTTATCCTCATTAAATGAAGTCACTTTGTGAGACGTACCAGAGCTCTGGTAAATACCTGGGGGGATGTTTATACACCAAAACATAGTGCATGGAACTGACAAACCTTGTTCCTGAAAACAAAGCTGAGATGGTACTTTCTCGAGTCTGGATGGATTGGGATGTGAAAGTATACATCTTGCATATCATAGCCATCCACTCCCCTTGGCGAATGGATGCTAACACTGTCTGGATTGTTTCCATTTTGAACTTTGTCCTTTGGACACACACATCCAGAGAGCTTACCAAACACAGGCCTCCAACCTCCTGACAATTTGGGAACCATAAACAGTCTGTTGTATAACCCTGAGGAATAAATGTCCTCTACTGTCTGTATCACTTCTTTCTCTAGAGAGCTGCTATTTCTTGTGATAGGACTACAAAACTCTGTGAGCCTGGCAAATAAGCTGTATATCCAACAGGCATGTTGGCTAAAGGAGGCTTCTGAATGAAGGGTATTGTATAACCTTCTCTCAGGACATTTAAAATCCAGGGTTCTGCACCCCTCTTTTCCCAATGTTCCCAAAAATGAAGCAATCTTGCACCTACTTGAGTATGGAGGACTTTGTCCTCATTTCTTAGTCGAAGGTCTAGAAGAGGATCTTGATACTTCTTGGAGTAAAGCGAGCATTAGCTCTTGATCTAAAACTCATTCTCTGTCTGCTGCTCTGAAACTGATGCATCTGGGGTGGCTCCAATTGCCCGGCACTGAATGAATACAGTCAGTTCTTTAGGGTGCCTAGAAAATTGGGACAAAAGATCTTGGGTACTCTTTTTCTGCAAATCAGAGGTTATACCCAGTACCATTTCCTGCGGAAACAGGTGCATACACTCCAAAGGAGAAAAAATTAAAAGCTGATCTCTGAGCAGGTGTTACTCCATTGGATGTAAAAGAGCACCAAAGGTCTCATTACTTAAGAATTTTCATAGTATAAAGGGAAGCTAATTCCTGGGAACTGTCCCTGATGCTCTATCCACACAGGGAAAAACTCCCAGCCAATCTGAAGAGAAGTTCTGGGGTAGTGCTGTGCCAGAGCAACCAACGACCAGGCTAAAAAACTCATCACTTCAAATACCTTAAAAATATTTTTAAGATGAGCTAACTCAGTAGCCAAAAACATAATAGTACTGGCCACATTGAAATCCACAAGCGTAGAGAAGTTCCCTGGGAGGAGACACACACACCCTGGAAAGGAGCTTCCTGTGGCATATAAACAGTACTTTGAATGAGAGATCCTAGTAGGAGGGAAACTGAAGGCAGTTTTACCATGTTCCCTCTTCCCTAATAGCCATCCATCAATTTCATGTAAGGCCTTCTTTTTCAAAGAAGCGAGAACCAACTTAGGTATTCTCGAATAGCTAGCCAAATGGGCTTCCATTTAAAACCAAGAAGCAGGAGAGGAAGGCACTGTTG
>NC_087202.1:104934681-104985711 GCF_015104395.2 Macrobrachium nipponense | reverse complement strand
CAATTTTTGGTGCCGTAATGCACAGATTTTCAGTTATCAGCTCTGATACTAGAGTTATGGTGATGATACATACCTAACTGTGGCACGGTTAACCGGTTAGAGGTGCCAATATATGATTATCAGTGCCCTAAGTACTTTAAATCACAAATTTTCAGATACTATTGGCTATTTTAGCTCATCTTCCAAGCTCATCTTCCAAGCCGATTATATATATATATATATATATATATATATATATATATATTATATATATATATATATATATATATATATGAATACTAATGATCACGAAGTATATAAAACGTGATGCTATGTATAGATAAAGGTTTTTTGCCACGAAGGAAAAAATGAAAAAGCGAGATAGCCAAGTACTTTCGGTCCATATATATATATATATATATAATATATATATATATATATATATATATATATATATAGTATATATGAATGAGAGAGAGAGATTATTTATGGATAATCCTCAGGGACTAGTTAGCCAACACTTTGGGTCTTGTCAGTGGTCACCTATCCAAGTACTTTACCCAACCAAAACTGCCCAACTTTTTGTTCAAAAGACCAAGGATGTAATTTGTGTACTGTGTAATAATGTACACCACATGTATGTAAAAACCAATAGAAACTACCACACTTTGCCCTTTTTTAAGTTTTAGATTTCTTTAATCATAAATGCCTCATAAAATATATCACTTCAGAGAGAAATGAAGACACTTGGTATGTGTTGAAAGAAAAAACAGTGACCATAACAGTCAGACATGGAGAGAGTCACAATTACCAGTGCATACAGGTACAAACAAAATTTATGTCAAGTTTTATTGATGTTTATAAGTGTAACAAGACTAAAGTCCAGAAGAGCTGTAAATAGAAGCAGTAAAGTGTCATCAACCAAAGAGTTCAGGGTGGCCTAGAGCCAATGGTGCAGTAATAGAACAATGAGTAACAGTCCAGCAGTAGTAGTAGTAGTAGTAGTAGTAGTAGTAGTATAGTAGTAGTAGTACAAGTGGTGGTGGTACTAGTCATCACAGCCACTAGTGGCAAAATTTGTACAGCAGCAGCAGTAGTATGAGCAGCATGCATGTCTCATTGTAATAACAGTGCCATGAATTACAAGGTGCTTGATCAAGAGGGGGATCGCCACTTTCCATTTTCTTTTCTTTCACTGTCAATGAAAGGGGTTTGTAGATTTGGTTTAATTTCTCTCTCCTTTTACAAGATTCCTCTCTTCAAGTATAAAGCATTCCATACCATGCATATGGTTTATTCAGCTCTTGATGTGATGTGACAATTCAATTTTAAAAGCCATTTCACTGTTGCACCAACTATATTTACTGGTGAATACTGCAATTTTCATCACTTTGCTATATTACAGAATTACCAGTTAGTATTTAATGGATAAAAACAAATAACAACAGCAACAAATAGTAATACAAAAAAGTATCTTTAATAAACAGTAACAATAACAACAATTTTAAAAACTATGACCATTTACAATAAAGAAAATTTTTTATTTTTGGCAAGTAATCTGGCATACTTATAAATCGAAAAGCGTTCAAATTCATGTTTGGTATCTAGAAGACAGTCTTCAAGCTATTGTACAGCAAATATAAAACAACAGCAGTTCAGAGCTAGTTTGCTCACAAAGCTTCACCTGGTATGATAACCTCATAAAACGAGTCTCCTAAGCTTATTCTCCAACAAAACATCAACTTCATTCCTGAAGGTTACAGCTCAGGTTTTAATACATAGCTACATACACAGAATTACTAGCATGAGCAAAATATCCACAAAAAATTCCTAATCCTACCCCAATGAATAAACTAAATGAGACTATCAGATACAGGCAGTCACCGGTTATCGGAGTCTCGGTTAGTGGCGATACGGTTTTATGGGGGTTGTTTAGCACCATAAAATCGGCGATTTATGGTGCCATAATGTGCAGAGTTTCAGTTATGGGCACCATAAGGTGCTGATAATAGAGTTATGGTGCCATAACATACCTAAGAGAGGTGCCATTAACCAGTTATCGGCACCATAAGCGCCATAAATCAGAGTTTCAGTTAATGGTGGTTTTCACTTATCAGCATCCCACCAAGAATGGAACCCCCGCCGATAACTGGAGACTACCTGTAATATAGTCATTTGTTCAATTCAAAGGTATATAATCAAAGTGCAGACTAATATACTGTAATCAACTTTGGTTTGATGATTAGGCTGATGAGTATACCAGAATGATCAAAGCAAGTTTAAAATATATGCAGTAAAAAAATTACACACACTAAATACCAGAGCACTGCTCAGTCACCACATATGGAATCAAATTTATGAATTTGATACAAGAAATTACGATAGGGTTTTGAAACAAAGTCACAAAAAATTAAGAAACCAGTCCAAAAGACCAGTCCAAAAGACAAAGCTGCTGAGCAACCAACTTGGGCATTTGAACTAAACAGTTTTCATTGGACATTCCTCTTCCTAATACTGTACCAGTCATTTCTGGGTAGTGTAAAGGTTGCTCATGAGTAGCAGCAGCTAAGAAAGACAGAAAAAACAACTGTTAAACAATGTCCTAAAGAATGAACATATACACACATGATCAGTGGCCAAGCCCCTCTCTCCATCTTAGCTAGGTCATGGAAGTGGCTGCTACTGAATATGTAAGTAAACTTAAGGATTCCCAAAAACCTCCATCCCTACCTCACAGAGAAGATAAGGACATGTTTTGCCAATGAAAGATATCAAGCCATGCTTGAGGCTTGAGCTTGTTATCAGCACCACTGTGAAGTCCAGACAAAACCAAATTAATTAGTACCAAGATGCTTGTTAGTGGAACATCTATGATGACTTTGGCAATAAATATGTTTTAAACTTGCACAGATTAATTTGAGCTTTTGTTTTTTATTTATAAGTTCTAATTAAATCTTATACTTTACAAACTGAAGGCTGTTTTCTTACCTCATTTACAGTTTCTTAGTAAAAAAGAAGCTGCTCTTGTTAGTGTATAAAGTGAGTTGACCCATCTTTTCAGGCATTCCACCCATACACCATTACCTTAACTTTTCCATATCTCTGTTTTCTGCTTTTACACATATAGGCCTTCTACCCTGTGGAAGTTTGCTTTACAACTTGAAATTTGCTAGTCAATATTCAACTACACTTAAAATTGCTCAAGTTCCTGAAATCCTACACTAGAGAATATTCATGGCACTTGAGTTTATATGATGGGATGGAGGTTTCTGTCACCATCTTTGCTCGTTGACTGTTCAAGCCAAGGAGAGGGTAAATTCACTCATGCTTACAGCAAAATTTAGAGCCAAAAAGAGAAGATGGCTAAAAAATATCATGTAACAAGCTATCGAGGCACTTAAAGAAAAGATAAGATTCTAGACCAGCAACCTGAAGTCATTTTCAAATACGTATATAGTACAGCATGGAAGTAAAATTAATTTTTCTCTAAATACCAGACATGAATGTAAATACTTCACAGAATGCCAAAAAGATTACCGAAAACTGACTCATTGCTACGTACAGAAATAAGAATATACTGTCTGACCGACCTGCTTCTTCTTGTGTATGTTGAATAATAATAATAATAATAATAATACAGTAATATATATAATAGTAATAATGAGCTACAACAAAGAATAGGAGGCAACTAACAGTGATGACAGGCAATGGGCATTATATTTTGGTTTTCTAACCAAAAGGGATTGTGTGGCATAATTCAGGGAAAAATGCATGTTGTCAAAGAATTTTCATTTTGATGAGCAAGAAAGGAAGAATATCTTGAAGAGAGGCAGGATTTGGACTTAGGAGAGATAAGGGAGAAGTCCACATGAGTCTCCCACACCTTTCAAAAGCCAAGACTGGATGCATCTGGCATAGCTGGGTCCATAGTCGGTCTGTTTTCCAGTCATTTCTGTTTTCTGTTCTTCCTGTTTTATCAACACCATCTCTTGACAATATACTTACCTAATAACACAAAGTAAACAGAGAACTGCAGTGTTTAATCTTTCTTTTCCATGCTAATTTTAATGTCTGTAACTGACTACAGAAAAGCCATTCTAACCATAATAGCTAATACAAGTATTGATTAATTAACTTGATTGTAGAAACTATACCTCATATTACTGCACTAGCAACATTCACATCTAAAGAGTTCAGTACATTAAGATAATTGTTACTAACCTCTTAATCCCTAGATATTGTATAGAAGCAGATGTAAAATACACTATAAATTATACAATTTATGAATAGTCACAAAAGTTATTGAAACTCTTCTCATTGACAAAAGCTTGCTGCACATGTGGGAAAACTATAGAAAACAAAGATCATTGACACATTCACCCTCTAACTCTTGAATAAAGGATGATCTATGTGGTTAGAACTCACTTCCTTTCACAGAAACCTCATTAGCAGATGTCAAATTCTTTAAATGAACTGTGCTCCCCACCTTGCCCTGAATACCCTTTTGCACTTTACCTTTTAAAATTTCTACTTTAGCATTAATTCTCTGATTTCACTTTCCTTATTCCTCATAAGGTTTAAAAATTTCACTCCTTCCTCTCCCACTTTTTATACGTGAAGAAAATTCAATTCCATCTTTCCAAGTGCAGTACAATGCAAACAGTTCATTTTCACAGTGTCCCTTTTATCTTTCATACTCATTAATAAGATTTTTCTCATTTCTAAGTATGTATATCAGATACTGTATGATATAAATACTAAAATAGGGTATAACTAAAATCACTTGGTTAGATATGAACAGATTGTTTCTGGATGGTTACCAAAATTTGTGAAAAAATGAACACAACAATACTGTTCTTGCATTATTAAAGAATACACACATTTCAGATTTTCAGCTGACTGACTTATCAAGGAAAATTATACATTTCTTCGCAAGACAGTAATTAAATTTCATATTTGACTTTTTGAAGTCATTTTCCTCAACAAACAGTAGTACAGGTCCTGTAGAGTAGATCCCAAATGCAAATATCTCACTTTACTCGAGCTTCATGCCTCAAAGTGGAGTCTCTCCAGCAGATGAAACAAAAGCCAGAATCTTATCATATTTAAAGTCCATTTGATGAATCAGTACAAGAAAACAATCATCACATGTCCACAATCATGATGAGCTAACAGGAAGTCTCTCCAGATACTATATACGATCTTTGTATTAAAGGAACACATAAAATTTTCCATATACGTACATCCATACAAAATAAAAGCCTCTTCGTTACTTATATATGATAGCTGTTCTGGAGGGAGGTGATGCTGGATAAATAATGGAGGATAGGAGAAATGTACAAAGTAACATATGGCAAAATTTTAATTATATGAAAAATTTAGACTAGAAAATTGAATAAAACAGTTAAGTTAATTAATGTATAAACCCAAGAGGAATTCACATACATTATTTAGAATGTACAGGAGGCAATAATTTTGCTTGAAAAGTCCACTTTATGACTTAAGTGATCAGAATAGAAGAATGCAATTCATCTTTTACTACTTCACAGAAGAAACTTGTTCACAAATGGATGAAATCCACAGTGCTAGGCTATACTTGATGATAGCAAAAACTACAATAACATACAAAGCACAAGCATTGATAATGAACATCAAGTAACTTAGGCTATTCTGAAGTTCCAACATATTCTATCTTAACTAAAACATGGATGCTGTGTTGTCCAGATAGCAAACTGGGATCCAGAATCATGAAGTTACACTATTAATACGTAAAGGCCTTGGTAATGTAAAAAAAAAAAAAAAAAAAAAAAAAATCAAAAGAACTGCCACAGAAAATATTTACTACTTAGAAAAAACAACACTAAAATTCCTTCCCAAAGTTAAGCTTTTATACTCTGACAATTAGCTATTCTGTTAGAATCAGTTACATTTTCAAGTTTTTTCTTTGTCAGAAGTGCCAGTAAAAATGTGTGGGCAGTCTGATTATGTCTTGTCTTGAAGATAAACCAATCCCTTAATAAAGAGTTGCTTAAAATATACCAGTAAAGTATAAAGAAGCATTTTGCTGCAATATAAGATACATTATTTAGTCCTTTTTCATATTCGTACAGTCGTAAAAAATACAATCAAGCCATAAAACACCAAACATAAAAAATACACTTCCATTATTATCTCCAGTAAATATAATGCACTACTTACAGTACACCAAATGCACACATCTATTATCAACATATTACATATATACTTCAGATGCAGTAAATGCATATAAATCTCAGTTATTCCCAAAGGGGAAACAAGTTTATAATAACTTCTTGTAATATAATGGTATTTATATCTAAAATAAGTTATAAGCTACTGACATTGATAAATAATCAAAATTAAAAACTTTATTATAAAAAAATGCTTAAACAGTTTTCAAAATCATGTTTGAAATATACTCAGGGTAAAGATATATATCCTATATGCATCATAACTTAACTGACAGAAACCAAGCACACTTCTCACCCTTAAAGCCGTCGGTCTTGACCTGCTCACAGTCGGTTGTGTACGTGGTGAGTGGGCACTTCCACAGGGCTCCTGACCGGTTTGTTCCTGGTTGCAAATTCTGGTCTTTCGGTGCACCAACAAGTAACCTGGAAAAAGTACAGGTTGTCATAAAAAAAAGGGGACAAACAAAACACTAATGATAGAAGTGTTGGGCATAAATATTTAAAAAATTCAGTACTACAGAGTATACTAACATTTTCCTTATGCCTTAGTGTTCATACGAGTTTAAAATGTTAGTAACCATGATATTTGCTATTCCAAATTTGTAGGATACTTAGCTGGAGATGCACCTGCCTGACTTTATTAGTGAGGTCATGAGTAGAGATTAACGAATAAGGGGTCATTAGACCATATCAAAAACAACTGAAAGGTCAAGAGAAATGATAAAATTCTGATTCCCAATGTTCCCGAGACTGTGGACTGAATATGTGTTGGGGAGGATACAAGATCGGAGGTTACACTTTTTAATAAGGTCTACACTGAACAATGGAGAAAATTCATGACTTCTAGTATTTCAAAAGGTTTGAAAGACTTCACCTAGAGTAACAACACTTTTCAGGAACAAACATCACATGAGTATGCTTTCAAAAAGAATTTTAAATATGGGTAAGTAAAAAAATTATCTACTCACTCCCTCAGAATTCAAGGAGAGTTGTCAAAATGCTCAGCCTACGGGTCTTCAAACTGGTAAATGAAATGAGAGAAGAAACCAAGGCCTTCACAGGCTACAGTGGAACTATCTCAGGATGAACTAGTATAGAGAAATTAAGAGCTAAAGACTGTAGCTTTTCCAGCAGAGAGGAGGTCACATTTCTAAGGGTTTCCATTTTATTTTTCATCCTCATTTGGTTGTAGCAACGGCAGTGCATCTCACGTGGGGCACTGCGAGTTTACTAAAGGATGGTTTTTGTAGTGTCCTTTCAGCCCTAGGTGCACATATTTTTGCCTTTTCTTTTACCTCCCCTCCCGCTTCCTTTCCTCTACCTTATCTTGCTGTCCGGTGCATTACATTTGTGCACATTGCCCTTACAATTGCGCGCATCTTTCTATTACTATTGCGCACATACATTTTCCAGGGTATTCCAACAATCCCCTGTTGTCAAACCCATTGCGAAAGAACTTAGTTCTATTTTTTTCACAGATCTTAACCTTTAGATGTCAATGAATTTCAATGGTTATTAAGGTACGTAGTTTCATTCTACTTAATTTTATAAAATTTCTTGTGCAAGGGTATTTATGTCAGTGCATAATAATAGTTGTTGGTTCGACTTATTTTATGCCAGTTTCATTCAATTTAGCTTTATCTTTTTATTTCCTTACCAATTTTTTTATGTTAATTAAAAATCATATCAGAGAAGTCGGTTTAGGTTACGGGTAAATACAGATTACATAAAAAATTTATTCACAAGAATGTTTATTACTTTATAAAAATCTTAAACTTAACAGACGTCTGTTGGTGCTGACTATTTTAAAAGCAATGGCATTCAAAAACTGATATCGATCATGTTCTCCTTCCTTCCTGCATCTTGTTGAATTGATCCATCAAACAATTAGTCTTTTCTCTCTCGCTTCTTCTTAGAACTGCAGGTGTTGTGCCAAGCCTTCGCAATTTAATGTATGTTGTTGTTTAGATTTTTAAGAATGTATCTAGAAACACAAAGAGATGGGCGAGGTGAATAAGGCTGCCCGCACACGAGCAACTTTTTATTGTCAATATGTGACAACAGAACATTGTCACATTAAAAAATTGTCGCAACAAAAAGTTGTGGGTAAGGTACACCCGACACACGAGCCACGCGATTGCGGCAACTATTGATGATAGCGTCATCATGGATACCTTGGAAGTAGCAGCTAAATATTTGTGCACTCTTGCTGAAGAGGAAGCGCAAAAAAGCGGCCAAGAAAGTACTGGGTGCACCCCATAATCAGTTAAAGGTTACTATGTGGAGCATTCCACACATTATTGGATGATTTAAAAGTGCACCCCGATTAATTTTTTAGTTACTTCAAGATGTCACAAGAAACTTTTGGTCATCTAGTGACAAGAACTGGCCACTTACAGTGCACCAGGATTCTTCTTGAAATTAAAGTACAAAGATATAAGGATAATCCGTTACGTTACCATTCATGTGAGTGAATACACGTTCCACTTATCATCTTTCCTTTGTAGGCTTTTACTGTAAACAACGCCATGAAACTTCCGGTGATTTAAGAATTCTGTCGATCCTGTATGTGTCCATCGTGAATCAAGGATTTCATTCCTTTTTCGGTTTCGGTTTCAGATAGTGTTAATTCCATGCTAACATAGCTTACTTCAAGTGAAAACATCTTATAAGCTGTGGACTGTCGTGGTGTTCGAAAGTGCTCGTTATCTTGTCATAACCATATGCAGTAGGGCAACTTGACAAAAAAGGGACTGAAAAAAAAAAGGGGGGGAAGTGGAGAGCAACTGTAAAAAATTTCAGCGCGCAATCGTAACATTTCTTAATCCCTAAATGCGGGCAAATGTAATACGCCCTTGCTGTCCAGCCACTACATTGTCACTTTTAGCACTGAAAGAGCCACAGTGCTTGGGTTTACAGCCAAAATTTTTATAAAGAAAAAAAAAATCTTAAAGAAGAGGTAAATGTTAAGCGCAAAATGTAGTAGGAATATTTCAATTCTTTGGTACATTTATCTTTAAAGGCATCGAAAGTTACAGATATAACTGCAAGTGACCTGAGTATGCCTTCCGTACAGGATAATGGAGTGAGCCCGATTGCATCAGGGTTTCTTTGTACATTATTCTACTTATTTTCTATCTGAGGGTATTAAACCATTCCTTGCAATATTAAGTACCAAACTCTCTTTGGAGAATTCTTTTTAGATGAAATATACTCCAGTAATTATGCCCATGGATGTGTGCAGCTTGTTACGAGGACCTTTCCTTTTTAAATTGAGAAAAAGGAGCAAAAGTAGTATTCCTTTCTCCTATTCATTTACTGAACGTTGACTTAGACGAACTTCAAAATCGTTACGACAGCTCAAAATACAAATAAATACTAACCACCAATTACGCCTACAATATGCTGATGCCACCTCACTGGTCAACAAAAGTGAACTTTGCACACACTTCAGCAAACTCTCATGACATGCAAGCCGCTTTTCGGTCGATTACAGTGTACTTCTGTTTCAATATTCTCTAATGATTCGTTAGTTTCATTCGGGTTTGTTTCTTTGTTCTCGATTTTACTCCCTCAGTCTGTTAGCAATTTGCTGGTCCGAGACTGAATTGACAAGTAAGACTAGGAATACAACACTATTATTCATGCATGTAAAACTGGCAAAAATACTAAAGCACTTTATTGAGGCAACGGGAAATTTACGAGGAGGATTTATCGTAGCAGGAAATGGGTACTACATTTGAATCTTTGAAGAGAGCAACAGTTTACTAAGATTACTTAATCGTTCGATTAGAGAACAGAAGCGGCAGAGATAAGCAATATCTAAACCCTAATGCGTTTAACTTAACTAAAGCCAAGGCCGGGAACCGTCAAACGTCAGGGGGCGTCGAGCACATCCTTTTATACCACCTTCGCAGAGGGGGAAATAATTTGTCTGTATTTCACTCACGCCTATAATGACGCAGTCAGTAAAAAGTCAATAAATAAATAAATAAATAGTAAAATAACTTTTGCTTACCGTGTGTTTAAAATGTGACCTTGACATCAAATATCATACAAAGATCGATGAAAGAACCTGGTTACTTACGCAAAAGTGGTTGTGGCAGTAATCATCTCTGGTTGTCAACATAGGTTTCCGAAAACAGCGATCTATTTACTTTAGTACAACCCCTTTACGAGAAACTTTTCTAACTTCTCGCGGTCTATCGGTCGGAAAAACCAGTGCTTAGAAAAAATAGTCTTCCACTAAATGAATATAATTTGTCTTGGCTTTACTTGGCTAACCATGGCAATTTGAATTCGTTTGTAGCCTTTTTAGATAGGTCAGTCATTTGTCATGACAAATAGGACAAAGCCCTCTGATCCACGAACATTCTACGGTGGATCTTACAACTTACAAATGTTACACTCGCTCTACAACTGAAATTCTGGTGGAACGAGAAATAAAACAGAAAAAATTACTTAAGCTTATAAAAACAACCAAAGAATTCTTCAAAAGTCAAGTTGAACACGAAGCAACAGAGAGAGAATTAAGAAGCCTCCCTGAACAAGGCAGGGCAGAACTGTGACAGTTTTCAGAACATCATCCTCGCTCCTACCTCAAATCTCTACACATTTTTCATGGAATAAGAAATAAGTGTTCATTTCCTTCCCTCAAAATCTCATGCCAACGAGCAAAGATCGAGGTTGGTCTAGAGAGCCGGTTCTTTCTCAAGACTGACAGCGTCGACATTGCTTGCAGCTTACGTCATACAAATAGAACGAAGTGATCCATCGAATTTCTCCTTCTCTCCGGAGAGTTATAAGTCACATGAGCTCTACTCTTACTTTTCTTCGTCCAATTTTTGCGTTACGCAAATCTTGCACAAACCATGGAGATCAAATGTTCACATACAACATTTACTCGTGCCTCAGTGTATATATATATATATATATATATATATATATATATATATATATATATATATATATATATATATATATATATTATATATTATATATATATATATATATATATATATATATATATATATATATATAGTGTATAGCTACAATGTTGAAGCTAAGAAGGCTCAATAAACCATAAGTCGTTGCTTTGTAATTGGTTGAGTACTTGAATATGAATGTGAATCATACCTGCAGGGCGTTCAAAATGCGACAATCTTACACAAAGCTACCAAGAAACGGCGGGAAATCAGACAAATAATTGTAAAATTGGGACTTGATAAAAGAGGACGACTCGTGTGACAAAGTTCTGGCTCAGTTGAATTCTGTACTGAAGTGTTCGACATTCGTTCCTTACAGTAATGAAAACACATTCTTCGCGTTTGTGACAGCCAATCTAAAATTAAATATTTTAGAAGAAATTGCTCCATCGGCCAGCATACGACTTAATTACTTATGCAACAAGACGATGACTTCAAGAAATGACGATACTCAAGGAAGACCCCACGACTGACAGTTTCCATTTTAATTGCTCTTTTTAAAATAACTATTTTTAAAAGATCAATTAAAATGGAAACTATCAATCTTGGGGTCTTCCTTGAGTATCAATCATTAAAAATGTTCTCGAAGGCGTTTTCTTGATTTTGTATAGGTCAATTTTACTGTTATTCATTTGTAAACTTGTCATTTTTGCTCAGTACAGCCGAGAACTTTAGTGAAGGTCGAAAGCTCCTGTTCTGTATATACTAACTTGAATTTTGGTTGTATAAAGTGGCCTTTTCTTAACCATTCTTTCCTTGTATATCACGACCCTGCGCCTCAAAATCGGACAAAGAGACTTCCTCCGCTCTTGTTGCCGAAGATGAGATCATTTTAGTGGGCTCGGTTCTGATGCTCATCATTTGTAAGTATTCGAAGAGAAAGACCAGGTGCCACTAACCACGGCCATCCCGGGTATTTGCCAAAGTACGACCTTAGATACATGCTCCTCAGCCTCTTGACATTCTCTCTCTCTCTCTCTCTCTCTCTCTCTCTCTCTCTCTCTCTCTCTCTCTCTCTCTCTCGGGTTCGCCTGGTGTCAGCGATACCACACTTACTTCAGTGGCGGGAAGTCCCAAGACCAATCATAGGCGAGACATGAACGATTAGGATGTGTTCCTTCAAACCACTGTGGCGCTCTTGTACCGAACAGTTGGTTGTACCTGCCATTTTAGGTTGCGGCCATACAATTGATATGAAATAACAGATGTGAGCGATCAGTTTTCCGTAGAAACATGAAAAGACCACATGAAGTAATGCTCAAAATACCCCCCTCCTCCTTTGTATGTACATGATCATCATCAAATAATCTCTCTCTCTCTCTCTCTCTCAAGGGGGGAAATACTCAGATGACCAGAAGAATGCTAATATAAAAAGCTGAGTTAAGGTTATGCTGTTCAGTTTTTTTCCTGAGTAGAGAATGGGTTTCCTACACACTACTAATTTCTTCCCAATCTTTGGCTCACAGCCTGCTATCACACTTTCTCCACCTACTCTGTAAATCACCTATTATCATCAGAAATCACTTCTTCCATATCCTTTGAAGAATCTACCAATTCTACTCTTTCACCATCCATACTAGCATTCACTGCTTCATCTCCCTGATTTACCATCGCCCTAACCTTATTCTTTCTTACAGTTACTCCCAAGTTTCTGTTTCCTACGAGTACTTTTCAAACTCATTCAGTAATCTCTGTAGTTTATCCTCATTACCCCTATTCAGAAGTGTTTTATGTACAAAACTGCCATCAGCCATTCCACGCACCATTCACAACACTTTTCCAACAACTTTGAACCTACATCTCAATCCTTTCCGACTCCTCAAACCATTACGTTCATAAAAATATCAAGCAGCCACTGATAAATGAAGCGCTCTTGACTCATCGTCATTTAAACACCACACCAGTTACTCTCACGCCTATACATACCGACGCGTGCTTCGCTTCCATCACAAAAACCTTTTATCGCTCTCAACCGTTTACTCTAAACCATACATCCTCAACACTTTGGCACTGCCTTAATACATTCTATCATAAGCACTCCCTGTGGCCATAAAGCTTTTCCCTTCATTTTCACACTTCACAACAAACAATCCTCACACACTCTTACCTATCAATACCAATACAATTCTTCACTCGTCAACCCGTCCGTCATCTGTCTTACCTTCTCAAACCAAAATCCTCCCCACAGTACATCGCCTTTACCCCTGGCGCTGTACCCTACTATTACAATGGAATAATTGTTCTCCTCAACCGTTCATCTGTAGACACCACCTTACACATCGTGGTAAACCACTCGGTCACATTTTCAACGCCACATCACACCATCTCACCTGGCAGTCTCATCAATTCCCGAAAGCATACTACTTTTTGACCAATCCATTACCCGTTTTACGTCCACAACCATAACTTCCTCAAGCGTTCTCAAACTCTGCCATTCATCCATCATTCACACGCAATAAATCTTCAGGATGGCCATTACATCTATCCAGACCTGCATTATCTTCAGAAGACATCTATCTTTCCATTTGTGTCTTTTATTCTGAAAACCATTTGCTCATTCACCGACCGTTCTTCCTTTAGTTCTCGCTCCCCGCTCTGTTCTTTTACATGCCTTCTTTTTCTCTCTCACCTTCTGGGCCAATTTATCAATCTAGATGTACCCCCGCACGCAATCCTCCTGGCTAGCCAGCTTTTATACCCTCTTCCACTTTACTAAACCCACACACACCTCCAGCTGACTCCGTACACCCATCATAAAATTTTGCCCATTCTTCGTATATCCCTTCCACTTCTGTGACTGTAACCCTGATTCGTTTTCTTCTTCTCAAATGCGCTTGTGTAACATTTTCTTTGATGACCGTCTATTTCCAACATCGAAGCTTTTTTTTCGAACACATTTCTTATCCTCCAGGAACTCTATATCAGTCCATATACCATATATAATATATATACGTGCATATATATATAATATATATATATATATATATATATATATATATATATTATAATGCTCATGATCAAATATGCGAGTGATTTAATTTGCACTAACAGAGTACACACTTGGCACACTGTCGTTTAATCATCAAATGAACACTCACGTGTATATATAATAATATATATATATATATATATATATATATATATATATATATATTATATATATATATATGTGTGTGTGTGTGTGTGTGTGTGTGTGTGTGTGTGTGATGTGTAATATTATATATATATATATATATTATATATATATATATATATATATATACTTTGTTTGGTTTTACATACAGCCCTCCACAGGGATGATTCCCTCTTAGGAGAGTCTAGTTATTTTGTTAAATTCGCTTTCTTCTTGCATGGTCTTCACTTCAGACTATTTTGTTGTATAGTCTTGGTGCGCAATGTTCAAATGCTCTCTCACCTGACTTACAATTTGTTCTAGGTTCGAATAGCCGACATGCCTCACTTTCATATCTGTTCACAATATTCATTTCAGGTCTAAAGAAGCTTAAGCAGTTTATCATACATGCCAGTTCTCCATATTTTAGCGTTTCAAGGACTGTAAGAAGTATTTTGTATTCTAATCTTGCTTTTACTGGGACCCAATGTAACTCCATTTGTGCCGGGGTTATTCTGTCACGGTAAGGTAATTCTTTTATTAGTCTGGCAGCTTTATTTTGTACTCCTTGCAATTTTCTTAGTAGGTAGGTAGGAAGAGCGTAGTACATAACTTTGCAGTCGTCAAGCCTCGAAAGTATTTGGTTACAAATTGCTGTTTTCAGAGTAACTTCGTTTAAATATTTCTTTTATAAATGCAGTGACTCTAATATGAAATTTCACCTGACGTCACTAACGGCTCCCACTCACCTGACTTGCATATGAAAACAGTTTAGATGTCACTGCTGCACGTATGATATACTTCATTTGTGATAATTTTGCTGAATATTCTTAATACGCTGTCAACTACAGCAGTATCTGTAACGTATCGTGGATACGAATGTATGGGAGAGAGACAAATAGAGATGTCAATCGTAAGCCATTCCACATAAATTACAACATTCTATAGAATACTTTTACTTGGCTCTTTTCTACAGAATTATAAATGAATATGAGCACACAGAGAGATAAAGAGATGCCGCCAGCTTTGTTTAGCAGACAGGCTTTTATATCACCATTTCAAAAGAACTTAACTTAATTCAGCTTCCGAAACATACCTGGAAGTTTTAGTACCACCTCCAGAGTGACATGACCATATGACATGATGGAAAGTTTTCCACCGTTCACACTGCTTTTGGTAACACCTACAAACTTTTGATACAAGACAACCCATCATTTAGAGATTTTCCTAAGGTTCCAAATTGCCTCGTACACATACACAGTAATTTGTGCCAGACATTGTCCGTACCATGAGATGACTTATTGCGTCTATTTCGAATTGACTAATAAAGCAACTACTACAACTAAAACAGGTCTATCAACTAGCAAGGGTATGACTTCGAGCTTTATCAAAGCCGTCTGCAGTAATTGGAGTTGGTTGATATCTTTTTGTATCCTGCAGATATTCTTCTTTTCAGCTACTAGCGCTACACAAACTCCAAACGAACACCTATAGTTACTAATCTTCGTGACCTCTGTCGTTGTCTCAGTTAAGTTGACTGGATGACAATGAAGAGCTAGAGCAGGAATCTTTCTTGCTGTCTGACCATATACGATCTGCCATTGTTTTTTTATAACTTAGTCTCTCAGCTCCCTCCCTGATGCCATCCGATCAGGTCATCCGCTTTTTGCTCTGTCAGCTGCGTCGGCTGTGCATCTTGACACTAAGTTAAGTATATTTTAGTTTAACCAGACAACTGAACTGATTAACAACTCTCCTAGGGTCGCTAGCCCGAAGGATTAGATTTTTATTTACGTGGCTAGGAACCAATTGGTTACTTAGCAACGGGACCTGTTACAGCTTATTGTGGGATCCGACCCACATCATATCGAGAAATGAACTTCTAAGCAACAGAAATGAATTTCTCTGGTTCCACATTGGCGGCAGCTGGGAGTACACTCGGGCTATCAGAATGATATAGGGGGTTACATAGCCCATTCGTCCAATGAGGAACTAATCTAAATAATCGTCAACACTATGAAGTATGTTCCTTGCCAGTAAGTGACATTTTCATGTGTATATATATGCGTAAGTTTTCATTTCAGCGAAGTAGAATGCCTGCAACGTAATGCCGCTTGAATACTATGTTTACAGTTTTCTTGCAAATCGTTAACAAATAACAGTGCCTCGTTGAGCGAGTGGTTTACGTACTCGCCTACTGATTCAGTAGTCCGAGTTCGATCCCCGCTCTGCCAACGTGGAATCACATCAATTTATTTCTGTTGATTAGAAATTCATTACTCAATATAACGTGGTTCGGATTCCACAATAAGCTGTAGGTTCGTTGCTAGTAACCAATTGGTTCCTAGCCACGGATAAATATTTAATTCTTCGCGCCAGCCCTAGGAGAGCTGTTAATCAGCTCAGTGGTCTGGTTAAACTAAGACTTAGGATAACAAATACTCTCCAAGTCCAGTATTACAATATCACTTGGTGGAAAAAGCCGCCGTACCAATAAAACAACGAAAGGCGACAGGAAGTTCCCCATGCAGTATGTGACCATGACCTTGGCTACTGCTGTGGGACATCTGACCGGTAAGACCAGCAATACCTAAAGATCTACGATATATACCAGACAACGTTACCCATATATTATGTAGCCAGAGAGGCTCAACAGAACGTGAAAATAACTAGGATTAAGGGAGAACCAGTAATCATACTGAAGACAATAACAACGCCCTCCGACCAGAGAGAGAGAGAGAGCGAGCTACCATTCAACCACAGTCTAGTAGATCAAAGCTACCGTCATGTTACTCTCACAGCTCATAATAAAACTAAGCAGTTCTAAAATTCTGTCGCTTCGCTCCTCGACGAAGCCTAAAGAATGCAAGAGGCAGTTATGTCCAAGTACTGAAGTAGTTAAATAAATTTGCCTTAGTAGGATTTTCCAGTCACTGTTAACCAATGAAGTAATACTATATCTTTATATCATTATAGTAAAAGGTTTCAATGGCAAATATACATTGCGGTTTATGTTTAAACGGTTGAATAAAAAAAACACGATATACACAAAGGCTCCACAGCATTTCCTACTTCATAAACCTACGCAAAATGCTCGTCAGTAGCTTATCGACTGGCCTCAGATCTTGCATCTACTACTATCAAACTACCAAAACCCTAAATCCCTTCTATTCCAGCACCTCTTTCGTGCAATCAAGACAACTCTTTCGCGGTCTTCCACTCCTTCTAACGTTGTAATTGGCATTGTTAAAATATGGGCGATGTTGCTGCAGTGTGTGGTAGAGGTACCGCACAGGATATTTTACAGCCAATTAAATGCAAGACTGACAGAAGACTCAGCTACAGTGCCTGTATTTCGGTTTGTATGCCCCAAGGAGGATTAGCAGCATGACCGGCATATACGAGCTGGAAACCTGATACGTCACAGAGACCTGCTAAACCAGGTGGTCTAGGCCTTGTGCTAAACTGTCTGTGGGTACTCAGCCTTAAGTCTACACATAACGCTGTTAGTGGTATTGTTAAAATATGGGCGATGTTGCTGCCCTCATAGCAATGTCAGAGATAATTGGAATGTTTGATGAAATCTTATGTAGTTTTTTGTCATTTCCGTATTTTTCCCAAGACAATTTTATTGTTCTAATTTGAATGTTCGTCCTTCTCACCATTCATCTTCTCACTTGCACGCATGTTGGAGGCTTCTCAATGGTTACTGCCATAATTCATTGCCATTTCATTATATTAACATAATTATACTCACTTTTCACCATGCTATTATTCCATTATCTCCACATAATGATACTTCAATATGTCTTCATCCTTTTGTTGTCGCATTCAAACCATTTTTAGAATATCTTAATATTCCTCATTTTGTCTTCCTCTCATCCGTCCTGAATACACATATTCTTTGCAAACAAATAATGAAACGAATACACAGTGTCTAACTTAGCACTAGATGCCATAAACAATTTAAAGACTAGACATAAGGAAGAACTGCTGGTACCGCGTACTGACTAACAATGAATATTTCAACTTGGAAAATGAGCGAGGATAACAAAAAAAGCTTCGGTTGGAAAGGACACTTTCAAAGGCAGATAAACTCACGAACATTCTACCAATGGAAAAAGCCTGGCAGTTTTCTTTTGGAATCCATGACGAGAACCTACAACGCGAAGGAAAAATCACTTACAAATTCAAGGAATTGCCCTAATGGACGTATTTAGGGGGGAAGCCCAGGAACTAAGGCAAATGCCCTCTCTGAATGTTAATATAATGAAATGGCAATGAACTATGGCAACAACCAGTGTGAGGCTTCAAACATGCGAGCAAGTGAGATGAATGGTGAGATGGGGTAACATACAAATTATGACAATAAAATTGTCATGGGAAAAATACGGAAATGACAAAAAACTATACAAGCTTTCATCAAACATTCTAATTATCTCTGACATTGCTATGAGGGCAGCAACATCGCCCATATTTTAACAATACCACTTATAGCGTTATCTGCAGACTTAGGGCTGAGTACAGACAGTTTAGCACAAGGTCTAGACCTTGGTTTAGCGGGTCTCCGTGACGTATCAGGTTTCCAGTCTCGCATATGCCGGTCATGCTGCTAATCCTCCTTGGGGCATACAAATCGAAATACAGGCACTGTAGCTGAGTCTTCTGCATTTAAATGGCTATAAAATATCCTGTGCGGTACCTCTACCACAGATTGCAATATATGCGGAAGAGCGAAAGAATGTCCAAGTGCGTGGGTTCTTCTTCTAATATGTATTGATGACTTCGGTATTTGTGTAGTCGAGATCTCGTTGAAATTCTCCACTGCTCACCTGCCTGAACGGCATGAAGACGACCAATGCGTTCGTATGAACAAGAAGACAGTCTCTCTTGCCATTCCCTCGAGGCATAATGGCTGCTTATGTCAGAATGAAGATCCTTCTTTACATTTCCAGATAATGCAGCCATTCTTGCCTTCATGTCCGGCTACTCATTCCCAGATGCCTAATAGAGATTTACGTTTATTAACGTAGCGGAAAAGAAGAAAATGCCATTCGTGTACCTATTCAATAAATGGATTAAACTCGGTCATTATTCGCAAGCAATTCTTTGTCTTCAGGAGTGCATGCAAGGTCCAAAGCGTCGACTAAACCTGTTTGTTCCGCACCGACTAAAAATCTCGCGTCAGGTAGTTTTGCCGCCTTCTTGCCGTTTTCGTATACAACGGAAAACCGATCTCCATTTATTGATTTTGAGCCGTTAGCAAAAGTGTTTCCGTGCTTTGAATGAACTCTCCGAGGAAAATGAATATCACAAATAAAATAAATGATTTATCTGGTAAAACTGGCTTTTAGCCATTGATGAAAGCTTGAACGATTACAATCTTGTTCTGATTATGCGGCTGTACGATTTTTCTACTCAAGAGAAAAAAGTTCTTCTCCTGACATATAATGGAAAGAGAAGGGATTAGCTTCTCAAACCATGTTCCTACTACGTTTTCTAAGAATCTAAAAAATAAACTCAGCCTCATATTTATAAAGGCTGACTGTTCCTCTGTTATATAGGAAAATGACTTCGTGGTGCAATCCTTTCCTACTTTCATATCAGACAGAATACGGATTTTATAGAAATAGCTCTGGGACACAGCTGCTCATAAGAGTACTGATTCTAGAATCTGTAAATTATACTTTCGAAGGGATTGCTGTCAGCATTTCACTGATTACTTTTTTACCAGGAGAGGAGTTAGAGACTTGTTCAAGACGAATTCATCATTCATCATTGCACGCTTTACAAGGCAACTTCCTATTCCTAAAAGCTTTAACCGGTGCTACTTTAGTAGGCGTGTTTCTACACTGCTTCGCCGTGTTTAGTACTAGCCCGTCTGGGGTCAAATGTCCCCAAGTCCATTTTACCACATTTGATCTCCCAGGCTGGCATAAGGCCAGCTTAATATCAAACAAAAACAACCCTTGGAGCTACTTTAAGGACATTTGACCCCCGACGGGCTAGTACTAAACACGGCGAAACACTGTAGAAATACGCAGGTAGACCGCCAACTAAAGTAGCATCTTTTTACCTCTGTACTCATGCACACATGAGATTTTGGTGTTGAATTAAACTGGCCTCGTGCGAGCGCTGGCTCTTGCTCTCCAGGGATTCGACCCATATGACAGAGGCGCGATACGCGATTGTCATGTGGACGTTTCCTTCGTCGATTCCTGCAATAAGTCGGTGGCGACACGAAGCGAAGGTCATCCAAGGACACCATCCCGTGTCCGTCGAGTGGGATCACTTATGAACAAGAACCGCATTCAGGTAAGTGGCATGGGAGACTTCCACAAACTTCTCAGCCCCACCTGACCACAGGCAACCTCAAAACCTCACTCCCTTTACCCTTTCCCTGCCCCTCCTACCTACTACGACTGACTCGCTTTCTTCAGTGGCCAGTAACTTGGTTCCTTTATGACACAGGCTTTGTTCGCCAGTACATAAGGCTGCTGCACGTGTATGTGTGTGTGTGTGTGTGCCAGCGCAGAAAGAGATCTTATGAATGGTTTCACACTGGTGGAATACAGACTAGTTTTTTATATTTTATTAGAAAAATAAATCAATGTAGACTTATGTTATTTCATAGTATTTACATAATTTTACAATGGTAATTTTTCTTCTTACCAGGACCTCTTACTTTTTTAAACAGAACATTGCATATTTAAGTGGTTATCAGGGAAGACTAGTTAGGTGAATCCTCCCTCAAATGATAATATACATCCTAAAGTTGCGACCCACAACAACAGGCTAACTACTAGTTTAAGAACACGCCCACATCGTCCCTCCCCGTCAGGTTGGAGAATCGAGCCTTGTTACTCAGCTTGTGATCTGAGCGCTACCAAACGCCACAAGGCGTTTGCGAACCATTCCAGCAAAATCAAGGACTCGGCAATGCACGGCCTTCAATTCAGAACTCGAGAGCAGGAATGCGAGCTGTTATGGCTTGTCATGTCTATTGACTATTCATGATCTATAGCAAAGCGGAACTGTCAAGGTTACCGACGCCAATGAGATTTGCCTTGATTGTTTTTCTAACTCCATGATATCAAATTACATTTTGCAATGTGGTCGAAGTATGCGCGTGCAATATGAGAATCTATATGATTTTTACCCGTGGCACAACCATTCCGTTGAGAGTATGACATTGAGAAACTGATATGACGAGACCTGAAATCTGAGGCTCCCACTCAGCTGCAGGTCGCTTAAATACTGGACCACAATCTGTACTGAATGCAAAACCGCTATTAATCCATTCATTCTCATGGAATAAGCTACTTTGGTGACGTGAGTGTTTTGGGATTTCGAATATAGCATGAGAGAGTCCCCGAGTAGATGGAATTATGAATACCCCCGTGATAGTGCAAATTGTAGCCAAACCTGGCAACATGTTTCGTATAACCACCATCTTACGTCAAAACGGGGGGAGGGAGAAGGGAGGGCAACTGCGCAAGCATTTCTTGGCCACTGCAGGAAGAGCAATTATTATTTCCGGGGCAAACCTGGAGAGGCTGACAACTGATCTGGAACTTGGACTGCACCTTCACATTAACTCTCGAATTGGAGACAATTAGAGTAAAGTCGTATCTGGAGAAAAACAAACAAACAAACAAGCAAACGAATAATGCGACTGGTTGATCATTTAGAAACTTCAAAATCGAATCTTTGCACACCCTGCAAACCAATGAAATACAAATTGATTCTCCCACAACACCTTGTTCTAAAGCATTTTCATACGCCTACAAAATTACAATTTGGATACCCTAATCACCGAGAATGTCGATGTCGACTTCCGATCCCTTCCAAGCAAGAGTTGGCGAATGGAAAAGAGAGAGAGAGAGAGAGAGAGAGAGAGAGAGAGAGAGAGAGAGAGAGAGAGAGAGAGAGAGAGAGATAACTAAAAAAATGATCTGCATGAAACTCCCTTTCTAACTTCTTCTACGCGACGGAAGGTTGAAATGCAATGGTCGCATTTAGTATTTGACAAAACAATGACAAGACAATCGAGTGGAGGAATCGAACTGTCTCTGTTCAGAATCAAGGAACTGTCCAGTCTAGTGTCTGCATCACTTTTTTTTCTCTCGCTCTCTCTCTCTTCGTATGAGAACAACCGCAGCCTTAATGACAGCACGTAGCTTCTTTTATCAAATTATTGATTCTGACCAGCGTGTGAAGCCGTTTTACTTTGAATACGACCGACCTTCATTGTCACGAATACGTTCATTCACTTCTGAATGACTTGCATTAGCGTCTACCAACAACAGCTTTGTCAAGCCTGGATTTATCACAGCAAAGATGCGATATTTCCTGAAATATAACAAGGCGTGATCCGACCTCCAACTTACTCGAGGCGCGTGCGAGATTTTCCCCTTTACGCATAAGTCGTAAACATTATATTCCTAACTTTTAACATGAGGTAAAACGTGCTAAAATCTCCGGTCAAATAGAGCTTGTTTCATCAACGAAAATTATAATAAATACGCTATATTTTATTAGAAATAATTTTCATGGACTGTTCAGTATGCACATTGCTTATTTTTCACATTTTCTTTTTAATAAATAAATGGTAAATATCCTATCCTAAAATTCCAGTACCTTTAACGCAGCGCAAAACACATTTTTCAGACCTTCATAGGCTCTTCCATAGGCCTTTCCAACCCCTGCTAACAACAACAACAAAGTAGTTTGTAGACTTACTCCCCGATTAAGCGAAAATTGTCTTGAGGTTAGAGCAGCCGAGTTTTTGCGAGCATCCTGGACCGAAAACTCGGCGGCCGCAACTTTCACGGGGCATCGCTGCGGGTGAAGGCGATGAGGCGTGGAGATTCAAGTCCAAAACTGTTCCTGGATCTTTCCCGGGTGGAATGAATTGGTTCAAACACAACGGGTGAAAATGAGATTCACACCCAAGCAACCGACCGGGGGGCAAAAGCTTCCCTTTGCAGTGTTTAGAAATTCCTTCTTTAGTTCACCACCTCGATCTCGTAAGCTTTAACCCCCCCTTAAGAGATCTGTATTCTTACTGAAAAGAAAAACTAGGAAAAGAAATCCAAAAGAGAAAGACGCGATGAAGCATAAAATGAAATCCGTTGTATTTTGAGGTTTTACTATTTTACTTCCATCTCTACTTCCGTTTTTATTTAACCGATCGGAGGAATGTCGCCCATCTTCCAAGTGCTGACCGTTTCAATATTTCTCTTGCATATCAAAGAAAACACTAATCACGTTCATTTAGGATATGTCCCCAAGGGAATAAAGCCAGACTCCTTCAGGAGCGGTTTCTCCCGTTGCCTTGAGCTGCAATTCTGAATTCGTTTCAGAAATGGTGCGGTGGGTAATCGGTCTGTGACCCCGAGTCACTCACTGGTCCAGGTAGGGGAAAAGCAGCCCTGTTCCGCATGACGTGATTTCGGTCGGGAATGTCGGACGACTCGATGCTCTCTCTCTCTCTCTCTCTCTCTCTCTCTCTCTCTCTCTCTCTCTCTCTGCCTCATCTCAGGATGAAGACCTAGAGAGAGAGAGAGAGAGAGAGCTTTCTATTTTCTCTTTCTACGTTCGTCTACGATTCTATCTGAAGCCACAGTCGCTCCCACGAAACATTTTGTTAGTAAGACTTTCCTTGCTTTCAGAGACGGTCTTTCCCCCCTCGCCACGGCTGAAAACCTGGGGCCTCCGCAGCCTCTCGGGTTCATTGCTTCTTGAAGAAACCGCCCGAAGTGGTCGTCGTTTTCCTTTCCTTAACAATTTCCACTATGATTTCACCTTCACCGGCCGATTCGCTGTTTAGCATTCTTCAAAAAGGACTATTTCAAATCAAAATTTTCGCTATTAATTTTGATCCTTTACACATGCAATAAATGTATGCCGCGCGTTTTGCAGAGAGCCGGCATCCATAATCAGGTGATTATAATCACTATAGTTTTGTTACATACAATTTTTTTAACTTTTCTCAATTTTATAACGGTTATGACAATTATTTTGATTACCATCTTTTATATAACCTCAGCAAGTGTGGATATTGTCGATTAATCATTTTTTATCATGTTATCATATGTATCTAGACTTGTGTATGTTATTGTCTATTCTTTGTATATTCCATATATTATATGTATATGGCCTTGAGCTGACAATAAAACATTATTATTATTATTATTATTATTATTATTATTATTATTAATTATTATTATTCCTTACACTCAAAGAAGTGAAACGTCCGTCTGGCAATTACTGATGTAAAATGCTCACATGTGTAAGAACAAGTGGACCGCTAATGTATATTTAAAGTCTTCGCCTTTAATTACTTTCATGTTCCTTACAAAATTCATATTCTCCTCTCTTACACTCGGCAGGAGCTCCCTCCCTGCTGCTCGTCATATCTTTAAGGATGCCAGTTCTAGCCCCAAAGACTTTCTTCTTGACCCCGGCAGACGCAGGTGCCCACTTACCGTTGGATGGCCGATAGGCATTTACACGTCAGCCAGGGGCTATGTAATTAAACTGCTTTCCTTTAGAAAGTTTTCCATCTTTTTTTTTCCGTTATTGACATTATATTGGGTTTATATGGACCCTACAACCCTGATCCATATGAATAAGGCTCATCTCCAGTTCATAATAATAATAATAATAATAATAATAATAATAATAATAATAATAATAATAATAATAATAATAATAATAATAATAATAATAATTTGTGCCATAAAAATTCACAATTGTATATTAGATTATATTACTATATGCAAAACAAACACACTTTCGACCAACTGAACGGTGATCCTCATCAGTGTTGACGTTAAATTGTAGTCTACATTTTAACGTCAACACTGATGAGGAACACCGTTCAGGTGATCGAAAGTCTATGTTTGTTTTACATAAAAAGTAATATACTCTAATCGTGCACAGAAAATTCCCAGGCGGAAAACTGACAGTGGGGAAAACTGCCAGTGAGGAATGTTGCCATTGGGAAATTAAAGGACTAAGCCCATTTTGACCAAAAACTACCATTTCGCTTTTTATAAGTGCTTATTTTGCTACGATGAAGTGACAAGAATATTAGTAATTAAGACTAGCCATTTCTTTTCATAATTGCTTGTATAAACCAAAACTACAATTTCTGTTTATAACTGTTTTTATTTATTATGTTTGAACTCAAATTTAGGTGACTGTCTTACTTAAAGAAAAAATTGGTTCCAGGCGTAAGGATATCATTGTCGATGAACTTCAGAATATGTAATATGTATCATCAAAATGGGCTAAATAAGGAGGGAACAAAAATCTATTGCAAGACCAGTGAGTCGATCCTGTCCCATGGAAGAAGACCTTAGGGACATTTCAACTTTTCATCGGGGGCCACCGGGTGGCTTGGGAAATTGAAATTTTCCAAGCTATCATGGGGGCCCCTGGTGGCTTGGGGGCCCTAGGCAATCATCGCCTTGTCCGCCTATAGCCAGAAACAGCCCTGCTATACAGTCACTCTTACTGGATCAATTGTAGTGAAACGATGTGCTTTTTATTCCCACTGGGATAGATAAAGAAACTAATCAAATGCTTATCAAATGTTTAAGAGATAACAGGCTGATTTTAGAAAAGGCAGATCAAATATTTGTTTTAAGACACATTGTATAGCAGCAATGGAATTTAAAAATTCGCTTATAATGGATTTGATTATGAGATGACATTTTTGTGTCCACAGACCAACATTATGGAAGGTCTTGCGTCACTTTGGCGTTTCCGTTAAATATGTAATCGTCTATGAAATCATCTATGAACGAAGTAAAACAACGATGAAGAGCTGATTTGGTTTTGTCATGTCAGTTTTCAGTAAATATTGGGATGCTGCAGGGAATGTTGTCACCTATGTTGTTTGTCCTCATGAATTTTGAAATTTAAAAAAAAAAAGTGGTTGGAGGTAAGAGGGATTTCCACTGGAGTAACGACAGTAATTTGACAGATTTAGAATATGCAGGTAATTCTATGAACGAAGTAAAACAACGATGAAGAGCTGATTTGGTTTTGTCATGTCAGTTTTCAGTAAATATTGGGATGCTGCAGGGAATGTTGTCACCTATGTTGTTTGTCCTCATGAATTTTGAAATTTAAAAAAAAAAGTGGTTGGAGGTAAGAGGGATTTCCACTGGAGTAACGGCAGTAATTTGACAGATTTAGAATATGCAGGTAATTCTGTTTTAGTAAGCAGAACACCACAGGATACATACAAAGCTTGTTTCATAAAATGCATTTAATTCAAAAGCGATGGGACTCACGACGCATCTAAGAAAAACATAAGTTACTAGGACACAGCATGCACAAAGGAATGAAATAACACAAAATGTAGAGAACAAATTAGGTTGAAGCTTCGAAACACTTAGGAACAATGATAGCCAAGGCAGGTTCTCCCGAGTTACAATTTAGTGCATGATTAAAAGGCAAATACAACAGAGTACAGGCTGAAAAAGATTTGGATATTAAATAGACGGAAATTGTACACGAAAGTACTAATATACATAACTCTGGTATGATCTGTATTGCTAATGAATATGAATTATGGTACTACATCCAGAAGATATTGTCGTTCTGCGAAAAAGGTTTCTGGGAAAAAATTGTGTGTCGGATGGCAAGACAGAGTTAGAATGATACCATAAGGAAAATCCCAGAAGTTCCATACAGAGATGGGATGATAATAATGAAAGGAGATGGAGATAGCTTGGACTGTCCTTCGCGCTTGGAAGAATAATAGCTATTATTCCTCCAAGCCTTCGCACAGGGGTTCTTAACAGGGGGCACCCATGGCCCTTGGAGGTACGAGAACCCCATGCTGGGTGTATGGGTCTTGATCTCCGCATATTTGTATGTATTTGATTATAATGATTTAATGCAGTTTACCTCTATGTTCTACGCTTTGATTAAAGCCCAGACTAACAACATATATGGGAAGGAAATTATATTTCCCACCGGAAGCTCGAGTAAGCAAAGACACACCATCAGTCTGCAAGGCCATAATTAAGTTTGATTCCGCACAACTGGAAATAACGTCACTAAATACTTCTGAAAGACACATAAAAGGCACGAATCAAGGCTAATATTTGGACAGCATATCGTGTCACAGCCAATCTGAGAGTACTAATCTCGGTGGCATATTCCCGAACTGTAACCGAGTACTGTTCGATTCTCGGCTCTGCCAATGCGGAATTAGAGGAATTTATTTCTGGTGATAGAAATCCATTTCTTGATATAATGTGGTTCGAATTCCACCAGCTCAGTGGTCTGAGATATACTTAACTTAACCAAGTACTGAACCCTACCCTGAAAAAAGCGGGACGCCATATATCTTAAAAACTAACCATAGAATCTTCTTGAGAATAATCTCTTTGTGTTTCCCACACCCAAAATGCAGGTGAATTTTACGGAACTAACCTATCCTAGGGGCAGAGGGAAGGCAGGTGGTGGGGACCGGGCAATACTATTGTAGATTCCCCCCAACCATGCATCCGATGTCTAGGTCAGTCCCTTATGACGCTCCTGATTGGCTGTTGATATGACAGTCACAGAGCTGGAAACTCTCAGTCTTTCTCGAGAGTTCACATAGCCAGCATGTATGTTCCACCTCTCCTGAGGGATACGTCTTCCAGGAGAGGTGGAACATACATCCTGCCTACATGAACTCTCTCGAGAGACTGAGAGTTTCTGGCCCTGTGATTGGCTTATCAACAGCCAATCAGAAGCGTCGTAAGGGACTGGCCTAGACGTCAAATGCACGGTTGATGTGAATCTACTGTAACTATAGTATACATCTCGGGAATTTGCTTCCCGGTGGCCTTAGTACAACTACCCGTTTCGTCTGCAACAGACGGTTGAAGGAGGCACAGGCGAAGACGAAGCCTTTCAGCGCAGTAAAGAAAGGCGAAGAAGCGATGACAGCGAATAAGACGATGCCTCAGCCCCATAACAAAGAAACACTTCACAATGGAAGCGAGCATTATTCAATCGTGAGATGAACGAACTCAGCGGGGACTCCTCACGACAACGAACAGGAAAATGCTAATATCATAGAATAACATAGAATATTGAATTCTGGCCAAAGGCCAAGCGCTGGGACCTATGAGGCCATTCAGTGCGGAAACTAAAGTTGAGTAGAAAGGTTTAAAAGCAAGATGGAAGAAAGAATATGAATGGAGGTACAGTAAAAAAAAAAGGAATGCAAATGGGGGTTGCAGCTAGTGCCCGAAGGACGCTGCAGATAACCTTAAGTAATGCCTACAGGGTATCACGTGATGAGCACTGACTGCACTAACCCCTTAAGGGGAGAAAATGCTAAACGGAGACACTAGCATCTTTAAAATGGAAGTTCTATGAAAATACATTTTTTCACGCCAGTTTCTAGTTACCAGTAGACTTAAATTGAAGATTCTTCATTCGCAATTATTATAAGAGTAAACATTTAGGAATTCCTTGAATTTTCCCATCATTTTTATTTCATAACTCTTTCGTCTGATGTCGGTTAAAACAAGATAAAAAAAAATGCTTCAAGGTACTACTGTAGCCAGTTAATTTCATAACTTGAACTTCTTATCCTGTAATATGCATGAAAAGTGCGTTTGCATGTTGGCAAAGGATATGTCAAATTCCCACATTTTTAAATAAACACACACGAAGGCAAGCACACACGCCGACTAAATGAACTACATATGGCAGATTCAATGTCACCTTCACCAGAAAGGTGGGATTTTAACGAATGATTAGTCGTGAAGTAAGTGTAGCGATACTGATGGAAGAAAGCCGAATATTTTCTCAGTAGTAGGGCGGACGCTTAAAGCTATTTTTCCGCCCTTCCTTGAACTGATAGCCTGTGTATACTTGATTCCCGATTGCATGGCAGAGATTACTCATGTCCCTGTTGGCACGAGGCCACCCGAGTCTCAGAACTGCAACAGTTCATGTGCAATCAGGGGCCACGGCGATGCGCGCATCACACTGCGCAGGACACCTCCAGCAGTGGCGCGTTCGTCCGCCGCAACTGAAATACATTCTCCAAATGCCGCCACTGGTGAGAAAATAACAAGACTCGTGTCGTCTTTACATGAAAATCTGCTCGACCCGACTGACGAGTTGAATTATATGATCCTCTTATAAGGGTCCGAAGGATTTAGTGTTCAATCATGATTCGACTTAAAACAGAGAAAATGATCACGTTTAGTGAATTACGTCTTCTCAGCGACTTACTAATATAGTACACTGCTTCTCTGGATATTTAAAATTTATGTATCGTAAATACACACACACACGATGAACTTTTAACTTCTTGATTCCCAAATACTTTGGATACATATTCTACTAAAAACCTCTGAATAAATTTTTTTTTTACCGACATGAAAAAAAACTGGATTCGAACCGGTCAAGAAAGACCAGTACTCTCCACGAAGCTATCATACACGACGAGGTTACATTCCAGCTCGTGCATGAATATCGCATCTCTTGAATTCAAATGTATTTTATCTGAACTGAAATGGACGCATTTTCTGTGGTATGACTGCAGACGGGGACAACATCTGGATTGCAATTCAGCTGAATTTTCTAAAGGAATTTGTGGGGGTTTTTTTATAGACTTACTAATCCAAGTTTAAATTTTGTGTGGATGGATACAAAGAGAGGATGACCACTGCAACCCTTCAAACTACAGTCAAAACTTGCATTTTAATTAATTCTTATCTATTTTTTTTTTTCTTTTTATTAATCTATTTTTGTTTGTTTGTTTCTTTGTTTGTATGGTGTTTTCACGTTGCATGGAACCAGTGGTTATTCAGAACCACATCGAGAGTGAACTTCTATCACCAGAAATACACATCTCTCACACCTCAATGGAATGCCCGAGAATCGAACTCGCGGCCACAGAGGTGGCACGCCAACACCATACCGACCACGCACCTGAGGCGCTCATCTATTTTTGTTCTCTCTTTAATAAGTGAGATCTCTTCTTTCTGTATTTCCCCAGACCTTCTCTTACTTCGTAATGGACACCATATACTTTGGAAGCTTTAATTTCGAGTCAGTGGCTCCTGTGGGCTTGTTCCACATGAATTGGGGCCATCTTCTGAATAATAATAATAATAATAATAATATAATAATAATAATAATAATAATAATAATGTGTGGCGCCGTGGAGGAGTGGGTTAGGTCGTCAATAGACTTAAGTCGAGTTAAGCAACATTGGCTCTGGTCAGTCGTTGGATGGGTGACCACTCTCCTCGGCGTTGATTCCTTGGGAAAGGATCTTTACCATAATTTCCTCAGTCTACTCAGCTGTAAATGAGTACCTATCCTGATGGGGTTGGGTCCAGCTATGGGTTAAATAGCAAAACTCAGCAATGATGGAAAGAAATGAAGGATTAAACGACAACGACGTAAATGGAAACTCTGGCAACAGAGGAGCTTCGTCCGGCAACCAGGTATTCAACCCAATTGACGGGGAAGACGGTCAGGTACTGGAGGTCGAATCATCCAGCAACTGATCACCACAACGACAATAATCAACAGCCTGAGACTGGAGCTACAGAGGCAAAAAGGAAGAAATGGACAAGAGAAGGAAAATAAGGAAATATGGAGATGCTACATCAGAAGCAAACCCGACGGAGAGAGGATATAGAAGAAGATTGGTCAACATCTGGAATGAGAGGAATAACACCCCCCAAACAGAGCAGAGGCTGGCAGACCAAGCAAGGAACATAAAGAAAAGAACTGGCTCTCCCCAACAGAAAGAGAAGAACTGGAAAGGGAAATGTCGCACGACAACGAATTACACGAAGACGAACTGAGAGACGATGCCACAGAAGACGACAGGGAGGATGAGGTATCAAACAACGACACACGAAGAAACACCGACGAAGAACAGAGAGGACGGAATGGGTAGAAAAGATTAGACAATGGATGGAGCCAGATACAGAGAGAACAAAGATCCCCATCCATGAAAGCCTACACACCATGAAATTAAGGGAGAAGACAAGTGAGGTCAATGAAATACTGGGCATAATACCAGTATACAGAAACAAATAACTTGACATATGCAGGAGCAAGATTAGTAGCAGAACTGATGGGAATTCGAACACCAACACCACCAGCACAACCAACCCAACAGCAACCAAAACAGCAACCTCCTTGGAAAAGGCGCCTGGAAAAGCAAATCATGGCGATGAGTAAACTGAAAGAGATGGCAGAAAAAAGGCTAAGAAGCAAGAAAACAAGGGAGGAACTCAACGAGAAATACAAAGTACAAGAGAGGGGATTAAACAACACATAGAGATGTAAAACAGAGGCTTAAGGCCAAGCACATAAGATCCAACGGTACATGAACAGGAATAAGGATACCAACAGAACAAACTATAAGGGATACCAAACAGAAAACAAACTATTCGGAACCAACCAAGAAAAGACTATTACAGCCAACTAAGAGGGTGGAAGACAACCCACCCAGGAAAAATTCCTGAAGCCGAACCAAGTAGAGACTCTGGGAAAACATATGGAGCAAATCCGGTTCAAATACACAACAAACATGCAACATGGCCCAGGAAGTCAAGGAAGAAGAAACAGGGAGAATAAAAACAAAAGATTCAAAAGACATTCACGACAGACACAGTCAGAAAATGCCAAACTGGAAAGAAAGCCCCAGGTCCCGATGAAGTCCATGGATACTGGCTCAAAAACTTTCAAGTCCCTACACCCACGAATAGCAAAGAACAACTCAGCATTGTATCTCAAAATCACCAAGCATCCAAATGATGACCACAGGAAGAAACATCCTTAGTACAAAAGACAAGAGTAAGGGAAATATAGCAGTAACTACAGGCCTATCACCTGCCTACCAATAATGAGGAAGTTACTAACAGGTATCATCAGGTGAAAGCTATACAACTACCTAGAGGAGACAAACACCATCCCCCACCACAGAAGGCTGCAGAAGGAAGTGTAGGGGCACAAAAGACCAGCTCCTGATGAAGAACAGTAGGAGAAGGAAAACCAACCTAAGCATGGCATGGATAGACTAAGAAAAGCCTTCGACATGATACCACACACATGGCTAATAGAATCCTGAAAATATATGGGGCAGAGGAAAATACCATCAGCTTCTCAAAAATACAATGCGCAACTGGAATACAATACTTACAAGCTCTGGAATAAGACTAGCAGAGGTTAATATCAGGAGAGGGATCTTCCAGGGCGACTCACTGTCCCACTACTCTTCGTAGTAGCCATGATTCCCATGACAAAAGTACTACAGAAGATGGATGCCGGGTACCAACTCAAGAAAAGAGGCAACAGAATCAACCATCTGATGTTCATGGACGACATCAAGCGTTGTATGGTAAGAGCATCAAGGAAATAGATACCCTAATACAGACTGTAAGGATTGTATCTGGGGATATCAGGATGGAGTTTGGAATAGAAAAATGCGCCTTAGTCAACATACAAAAAGGCAAAGTAACGAGAACTGAAGGGATAAAGCTACCAGATGGGAGCAACATCAAACACATAGATGAGACAGGATACAAATACCTGGGAATAATGGAAGGAGGAGATATAAAACACCAAGAGATGAAGGACACGATCAGGAAAGAATATATGCAGAGACTCAAGGCGATACTCAAGTCAAAAACTCCAACGCCGGAAATATGATAAAAGCCATAAACACATCGGGCAGTGCCCAGTAATCATATACAGCGCAGGAATAGTGGAATGGACGAAGGCAGAACTCCGCCAGCATAGATCAGAAAACCAGGAAACATATGACAATACACAAAGCACTACACCCAAGAGCAAATACGGACAGACTATACATAACACGAAAGGAAGGAGGGAGAGGACTACTAAGTATAGAGGACTGCGTCAACATCGAAAACAGAGCACTGGGGCAATATCTGAAAACCAGTGAAGACGAGTGGCTAAAGAGTGCATGGGAAGAAGGACTAATAAAAGCAGACGAAGACCCAGAAATATACAGAGACAGGAGAAAGACAGAAAGAACAGAGGACTGGCACAACAAACCAATGCACGGACAATCATGAGACAGACTAAAAGAACTAGCAGCAATGACAATTGGCAATGGCTACAGAGGGGAGAGCTAAAGAAGGAAACTGAAGGAATGATAACAGCGGCACAAGATCAGGCCCTAAGAACCAGATATGTTCAAAGTACGATAGACGGAAATAACATCTCTCCCATATGTAGGAAGTGCAATACGAAAAGTGAAACCATAAACCACATAGCAAGTGAATGCCCGGCACTTGCACAGAACCAGTACAAAAAGAGGCATGATTCAGTAGCAAAAGCCCTCCACTGGAGCCTGTGTAAGAAACATCAGCTACCTTGCAGTAATAAGTGGTACGAGCACCAACCTGAAGGAGTGATAGAAAACGATCAGGCAAAGATCCTCTGGGACTATGGTATCAGAACGGATAGGATACGTGCAAAACAGACCAGACGTGACGTTGATTGACAAGGTCAAGAAGAAAGTATCACTCATTGATGTCGCAATACCATGGGACACCAGAGTTGAAGAGAAAGAGAGGGGAAAAATTGGATAAGTATCAAGATCTGAAAATAGAAATAAGAAGGATATGGGATATGCCAGTGGAAATCGTACCCATAATCATAGGAGCACTAGGCACGATCCCAAGATCCCTGAAAAGGAATCTAGAAAAACTAGAGGCTGAAGTAGCTCCAGGACTCATGCGAAGAGTGTGATCCTAGAAACGGCACACATAGTAAGAAGAGTGATGGACTCCTAAAGGAGGGCAGGATGCAACCGGAACCCCACACTATAAATACCACCCAGTCGAATTGGAGGACTGTGATAGAGCAAAAAAAAAAAAAAAATAATAATAATAATAATAATAATAATAATAATTTACTTCATCCAGGACATTCTTTTACCTTTTACTGACTCGTTACAGTTTCCTTGGGATCTAGATGTTACATCGTTGCTCTGGGTCTCTGCCAATGTATTCAACAATCATGCACTGCACGCTTTATGCCAAGGCATTTTCCGACTTTGTAGACGATCCTTAGCTTTTTAACTAATCGGTCTATGGCTGAAAGCTTTTATTGTTGTTGTTATTTCCACCTAAGCTGCAACATTCGTTGCAAAAGCAAATTGCTACCTAGAGGACAGGGCTCCCAATAAGGATAGCAGCCAAGTAGAGGAAATGATATTGAAAAGTATAAATAAATAAATAATAATAATAATAATAATAATAATAATAATAATAATAATAATAATAATAATAATAATAATAATTAACTCTGCAAAGGATATAAAGAAAATGAAACAAGAAAAACAAATTATATATATAAACGATAGTAATAAACACACTGCTCAACCCCAAGCATTCATTCACACCACGTAACTGGTTAAAATTAACTTCGTGGTCGACGGTTTAGTGAGAGAAGACCTAAATGCTAAGGTTGACCAAAATTATGAAAAATTCTTTGCAGCAAGCACACAATCAGCTCACTGAACGACGGTGCCAGAGATGAATACCGCGATCATGGAGAAGAAATTCAAATGAACCGAAGTTTTTGTCCAACAAATTACGATGCAAGTCAGCTGCTGAGGACCAGACAAGGGAATAAGATTCAAAACAAGGCAGAATATCAGAGGTGTTCCCCAGGGCTTTGTTCTTTCTCACTACTTTTGCTTTGGATTTACCAACAACATTCTTCCGTCTACTTACTTCTGATCGTGTTATTAATTTGGTTACGGTGAATTTCAATTTCCTTTTTTTTTCTTGCTAATCATCACGAATTTGGAAAGAATATCTAAATAGTGATGCTGCACCTTAGTCAAGATTCTAACGTGGAATCTGAGTTTAGTCTCCCTTTCCTAGTTCAAAATGCAAAATCTGCTCCTATATTTATAGATACGTGATTTGTTTCACTGTCTTATGTTCTTCTCTTCATCTTAATCAATAAAACTTTACAGTGGTTTTATTCGCCCAATCAGCATAATGATCTATTTCAAGTATCCCCAAAGCCATCCTTCTCGAAGGAACTGAATAAAAGAACTTATCAGTGCCAAGAGACCTTCTACTTCTCTATACTATCTTCTTTATCTCTGCTCCAAGGTGCCTTTCAGTCACTTGTTGCTTTAGCTACTGTTCTGTCGAGCATATTAGATATTCCCTTCTCGCCTCAGGCATCTTGGTAACTCTCCCACGGGAGCCATTTCCCTCACTCCGAAGAAATCATCAATCAGGCAGTTCTGTTCCAGGATTGATTTCTCTCCCTCCATGAGTCAACCAGTCAATTCCCCTAGTGCTTCTGCTTTCAATTCTCAAAGGCTATTCTAGGTTTTCATTCGTTGTGGGCTTCCCCTTTTCCCCCACCATCTCCATCAGGCCTGCCATATATATGTGGGCACCGGGTGGTCGGTACCCATCCCACCCCATCGGGGCTCGCATTCAAAATGGCACAAATGTTGATGAAAAGTTACTCTCACACATGGCCGATTGGAGGGCAGATGCCCAATGTGAACTCGTAATGAACTCCCAGAAACTTGTACAAAACTTGATGGATTCGTCTATGAGGTTGAAAATCCCCTTTGAATGAGAGGGAGTCTGAGTCTTCAGGATCTAACAAGAACATCTGAAATCTGGAATTAGCTGCTCACACAATTTGTATTGTTGTATCAAGAGTAAAAAAAAAAATTTTCAGCTCCCGATGGCAGACTGAGAGACGGGGAAACATTGGGTTTCCTTTCCTGCAATGGCGGGCGTTGTAATCATACAGCTACTCCTGAATCACTGTAGATGATCGGCCATTTCCCCAATAAGACCTGTTTCCTCTCTGCTGAATAGTTAGCCTATCTGAGCACGTCATATACTAAATTCAGCTCGTCTTATCCGAAAGCAACTTGTCTGCTTTATCATCAGTGTCCGCTTTCTTTCATGTCCACAAACCAGGTCTATATTTCAGTGCTGCTCCCAGTCAGTCCCCTGTGGCATGAAGCGGACGGTTAGTTTGCTCTCAACGACACTGAAGCGCAATAAACGAGACCATTTTGAGGTATAAATCTTAAAACCTATCATGCATACTTTAGTCTTAATCACTCGATTAACATTATACCGAAGCAGAAACTTTAAAGGAAAAATTCCTGAGACATAAGATGACTCTCCCTCCTGTATCAGGTGATTTGAATCACGATGGTCTTCAGTTACCATAATTCTAAGATTGATGAATGAAAGTTCTATTACAGACTGTGTTTCAGTTCCGTTATGAATTAATACATTTATCAGCGTCAACGACTGAAGTCCACATAATATGTATATGTCATGACAAACTTGCAAAAAAAAAAAAAAAAAAAAAAAAACCTAGCCTCACAATTTCTTACAGGTCATCGGTAATGACATTTAATATTTCAAAGCCAATTAAACATGCAAAGAATTCAGTTCGGCACTATTAGAAGATGTGACAAATCCTCTGGTGGGTGACAGAAGGCATTCAGTACTGGTACGCAGTTTAAGCACGTTAGGTACTGCTCATGAAGTTCCTGGAAGCACATGCCAGTTTTTCTGGTCATGGATCCATTGCCTAAAGATGACAGACTGACTGAATTATGCAAACTGGCGTCGCAAGAAACACAATCCCCGGCCACGAGCTCTCGTCGTCGGCGGGGCGGTGAGAGACTGTTCATGAAATATAATTTCTGTTTCGTTGCATTAGTTACCGAATCGCTTGAAGCTTCACAGCCCGAAGGACGGACGGGGTGAATGTCACACGAATCACGCCATAAGGGGAGGGCGAGCGGTTGGTCTTTGCGAGCAGTTGGTCCTTTGGAAATATAATACCAACACAGAAAAATGATCACTGCTTTATATGAGACATGACCGTTTCTGTCAGCAGCGCAAATTTTGAATAAGTCCTGTGCTGTTAAATCACTGCAAACAGCCAAATACTGCACACAAACACACACACACATGTATATATATAATATAATATGAGTTATCACATCATCGTGATTCATATATGTGCATTAAGCTACAAATATCCTTTAACATCTAATTCGCTGTACCTCGGAATCAATATATTTTCATTTACTATGTTAACATATATGAAAACATGTTAATTCCGATGTAGAGGGAATTAGATATTAAAGAACTTTTGTAGCTTAATGCACACACACATATACATACACACACATACACACACACACACACACACACACATATATATATATATATATATATATATATATATATATATATATATATATATATATATATATATAATATATATATATATAGTATATACCTGAATTCTTGTGAGTTTTTCAAAGTATATTGATTAGGGAAAAGGCAAACACAAATCCTTACATCTCCATCCGACTGTGTTTTTGTTCGACTGGTTACTGCAGTTTTACTGCTATAAGCCTGACAATGAGTGGAAACTATGCTTCACGGCAGAGCAAACGATAAAGTAAGAGAACCGATGGTGGTCGTCAGGCCCAGGGTCCTGGAAGTCATGTACAATTAGAAAACGCTTCGGCTACACGGAAAGGGACGTGTGCTACTAATAAAATGGAAAACCTGTAAAATTAAGCCTTTTAACGGACTCTGATGAAATTTAAAAAACTAATGATGTATTTATTTTCAGCAGTTCCTGAGCATAAAAGTTAATGATTAACACACCATTCACTTCCTATGTGGTAGAAAATTGATTTTTCGTTGAATTCTTTGTTCGCAGCCTACATAATGCACTAACGCCCAGTTTAGACTCGTCATTGGCCGTCTGTCCAAAGAAGATTGCATCGAAAGCAGGCAATAAGCAATCCGAAGCCGGGGGATCTGTGGCTTCATTCTTTACTAACCATTCCCGAAGTCCCCGATGGTTTATAACGAAAAGGGAACACAAATGTACTGTTAACACATTTTGATCTGGTAGCCATATGTAAACATGCGATTGGCTGACCACCATTTACAAAACACGAGAACCAAACCAGATGTGGGATCCACGGTTGGCATCCCCTCCCGCGGCTATTCTATCAAAACATTTTCAGCTCCTTTTTTCCTCTATTTCTCGAGAAGTTAAAACACGTAATCGTTGCACTTTGGCTACGTGGTACTTATGCAGATCGGCTTATAATCATGCTCTGCACCTCATACTGTCTATCCCTTCATACTGAAGCAGTTTCTATCTTACGAACAACCCCAGTTCATACGCTGATTCCTCTCCCTCTGATATTGGCCAACAGCATTATTGTACGCCACAATATCTGACATTGGCCATCAGCATTGATTGTCAGCGGCGCTATATTACAATGAAATGAGAGAGAGAGAGAGAGAGAGAGAGAGGGAGAGAGAGAGAGAGAGAGAGACTCTGATTCCCGTTAGGCCATAGAATGAGCAAGGGAAATCACTTAAATGATCCCTGAGGCTCAGAAAAAAAAACTAGAAAAGTCCAGAAATGAAGGCCAGGACTACGTGACTGGAGTAACGGAGGGGGAGAGGAAATGAAGTATCCTAGAAAAGAGGAGAAAGGAGGCGCTCCTTTCTCTCACTTCCAAGGATATTACATTTGATCTCCCTCATAAATTAAACTTCTGAATTACATAGATCATTGTTTCTTCCAGAAATATTCCATTTTCTGTCTTTTTAATTTTCAAATCGCTCATCCTCACTCACTTAGGAATCAAACGCGTGCTCTTTTTTTCTTCTTTACCACAAAATACTTCAATTGCTTCCTTCAATAACATAATCAGAGGGAACTGAAACTTTTTCTCTTTCTCCTCCTTACCCAAAAGACCAACAGTATATGTTCCCTTTGTGTTCACTCATTTGGTATTTGGTATTCCATTATTCTCCTACGCTCTGGAGGAATTTATGAATACATTCTCTCTCTCTCTCTCTCTCTCTCTCTCTCTCTCTCTCTCTCTCTCTCTCTCTCTCTCTCTCTCTGATGTAGCTCAGCTGGTTTCGCCTATGATGCAAAACGTTATGGCACGATAGTTTTCGGTTATCTGCCCTCGTAGTGACCAAAACCTTTCATAACGATAACTTATTTCCAGGACAAATTCTCTAGCATCAGTGACACCTGGGTATTTAGAGCCACCAGTAAACACAGCAGTCAAATCCGTGAATTGTGTCAACTCCTCTCCTATGCAGACACTGTCTTGATGAAGAGCTGTAGAAATCCACTATCAAGCTAATGTGGCTTCTGATGCTTTGCTTACCTGGGTTCTAGAAATTATAAAGAGACTAGCAGCAAAAGATCCCCTGCATAGAGAATTGAACTCTGAGCATTCGAGTGCTTAACGCCCTGTCCACTCTAGCGGGCATTGCCCGACGGGCAAACATTGTCCCCATAACCCGTTGCACTAAACTGACCGGTCCAATATGGAGCCAGAATGATGCAATTGTCTGGTAACACTGCTTCAGAAGCGAGAGAAAATATAAACAGCATGCTCGCTGGTGTCGACGGGTCATAAGTTTTCAAATGGGTAATTGCTCCAAAAGAATGGATATCAAGCAAAACTGTGCCTGTTCCAGAAGGGTGTGCTAGAACGTATAGCAACAATTACACACGAACTTCCTTCCTTCCTCTGCCCTCTAAGGTTACTGAAATTTTCCAGTCTAGATAAATCCTTCTTAACAGGTTAGATCTGCTACATTCCCTTCCTGAAAGTGAACATTGAGTTAGAAAATGTCCTGAAAGATTTCTGTGATCTCTTGGATTCTGTTAATAATAAATCTATTTCATAAAAATTTTGTACCTTTTGTGTTGGTTTTGTTCTGGATTTCTTCCAGCTGTTTCAAGGGACCAACAGCAGTGCGTCGTTTTTGTGGCTGTTTATACCTTGTATTTCAGGTATAGAGTCTTACAAAAGGCAGACATTAAAAAATACTCATAATAGCATGAGTCTTGAAATGGAGAAACAAATCCACAGTTATATATATATATATGTGCATATATTTAAAGATAAATCTGCACAGATTCCCGAAAGCTCTCTGTACAGATTCCTCTTTAAATATATGCACAGATACAGTATAACTGTGGATTTGATTCTCCAAAGGCAGATGTCGTTATCCTCCCAGTAATTCGCCCCCTCCAGGGTCGCAAAATGAAATAAAGTTATTAATCTAACGTTAATAAGGCTCTGGAACAAGTCAGCCAAACTGGGACCGTCGTAGTGAACCTCATACATTTCTACCCCTCATCAATAATTCACGGTCTATAGTTATCACCATATGTAATAATGAAAACGATGTTCTAAGGGTCCACAATAATAAAAAAATAAAAAAAATTAATAGTTCATGTATAATTTAAAAACTCTTTACAAAGCTTCCGAACCCTTCCCGGGTTCATCTTCAGTCCAAATGAATGATTAAACAAAACAAGTACCGAGGTGAACTTGAAAACAATATACAGAGTCGCTGAAGATTGTTGACACTGATAGTTAGCTCGTTACAACCATGACAAAACTTGTCAAAACCTTCATTTCCTGCAGTCGAGAAAACCCATTTCCACTGAAAGGACCGAACACTAACCAGTTTCTGCTCTTTCCCAAGATCGGAAGAATCATTTTAGGTTATAATTTTATCCTGTCCTACATTCTCTTCCTTTTGAAAATGAAGCGAATCTTCAAGTATCTTGTTCAAGTACTTCAGAGGTTGTCCTGGGGGCTTTGCATGGGTTGCGGTATCTCACTTCCTATTCAGAACTTCCATTTTCTTCGTACAAATAAAACGACACGGTCATTTGGAATGATGAATACCGCGATTCATGTATCTTTATATTTTGGAAATAATTTTGTTTCATGCTCTGTTCATTTGAATTACATTCTTTCCGTTTTGTCTGTCAAGCAATTATACGAAATTTATCGACAGAAATAATCACTTGATCGACTTCGCCTTCCGAAGAGCGAGGGCTGAAAAAGACGATGGCACCCATTTGGGCGGTATTGGAACTGGAATCTAATTAGTGGAACATTCTATACAAGCGTGACATTCTATAATCAAGAAATATTAAACCAAAAATAATATTTCATTTTGAATTTCCCGTACCTGGGAAGAACTTCCAAACGGAGGGAATTACAATTCATTAGTAAGTATGCCTCGGTCTTTGGTTTCTATACTGTAGTCAATTCTGACCATTCGGATTTGCTCAAAAGATCAACTCCTGCTGCACTCAGAACTCGAATCTTGGCCGGGGTAGATACAATTGTCGACACTACTGCAATTCCATTTAATATATGATATTCCCAAGGTTTAGTGAATTCGATGTTAAACAGCTTTTTGTATGTATGTATGGATGTATGCATGTGTGAGGGGGAGTGTGCTTGGTATTAAATAGAGGTGCGTCAGTTCAGTCTAGTTGTCAGTTGCACGACGCAACTAAAATCCGCTGATAAAAGGAAAATCAGCAATACTTGGCGTCCGCAGTGTTTGCTTAACAGGAACGATGCGAACAGCACCGGCAAGGAACCAGAAAGTTCAACGCAAAATCTTAATTTACCTCAATCACGGTTTTGAAATTACTCTTCGAATATTCCCTTATTAGTGAAAACAGAAATAATCAAGAACAAAATATTTTAAGAATCATTCCACTCATCGTTTATGGCAGTAATGGGGATGAAGGCAATTAAAACCCCTTCTGAAAAGATGTATACAAATATTTAACCCACTAGCGTCAATGAGGCATCACCCTCGGGCAAAATGTTTATGGCGATCGTGGACGAAGAACAGGTGGAGGAGGAGGAGGAGGGGGAGGAAGGGGCGGAGGAGGAGTGAGAGAGGACACTCCCCCAGCCTCCCTAGTTATGCCGAAGGCAACAAGTTCTCTTCCCTGCGAGACTAAGAAAGTCAACACATTCATGAACAATGGCACGAGTTCCTCCAGGTAGTCTTCACTTGGTTACGTTCTTCGATAGTCTTACCGCACAAGATTTATTCCTAAAGATAAATACTCGAATAATACATTTGTATCCATTAGTCTTAACAAAATTTCCGAGCCAAAGAGGCTTAGTCTAACAACAGAAGCCAAAACGCAAAGAAAAAGAGGCTGCAAAAATGCTGCACTCAAGATCTCCGCTATCAATAAATAGAACTTCGGCCTTGAAACTATCCAACTTTCAATTACATCCCATAATGTGATAAGGAGATGATTTCTTTCAACTTCAAAATAATAAAATTAGTTATAATAACAGAATACAAAAAATAACCTCGCGCAAGAACACATAGAACAGCTGTACTCTGAGGCCAGGATTGTACAGATTCACTCTGGAAGAATGCCAACTAGGTCGACGGCCTCTCTCTCTCTCTCTCTCTCTCTCTCTCTCTCTCTCTCTCTCTCTCTCTCTCTCGTCGCACAGGGTACAACAACAACAAAAGGCTATTCCTGGCACTAAGTTGCGGCTGAAGGGCACCACACAATAACAACTTCGCCACAAGTAATTGGTAATCGTGGTGCTCACACCTGGAGCTGAGTAACCTTGTTTGTATGCCTATACGGGAAACCCAATTTCGAGATCCAAAAGAGATAAGTGAACCTAAGCACCAAACGACTGTCAAAAAGCCTCTATTTTATTGAGTGTAACTTTCATAGCCTACGGGTCATGAACTCCTCGTTAGACTCAATCGTCGTCGTACAGCCCGAGGCCTGACTCTCTCGACACTCGCGTCTGCACCGACCAGTCTGCAGAACGATTGCAGCTTGGTAGGAGCTTCGGGGCGGTACGTAACGTCCTTCGGACAGGGACATGCCATCTCAACCCTCTCCCTCACCAAAGTCGTTTTTGGCGATATCGCTGGTTAAATTGTAACACGGAATATCTCGGGAAGGGCATTTTGTATTTACGTAATCACGCAATTGGCGCATTAGTCATCGACGCCGATAACTTGGTTGTGGATTATTTAGACCAAAAACAATAAGTAATGCAAGAGTAATTCGTTACTTCAAAAAATATATTCACGAAATCATCACTTGTTTTGTCACATACTGAATTCATAAAACTATGTTTTAAGAAACAAAAGATCAGATCTTTTGATCTTTTGTTTCTTAAAATGTTATGAATTCAGTGTGTGAAGGTTTTCACAAAGACAGAAAAGAAACACACACACACGGAGAGAGAGAGAGAGAGAGAGAGAGAGAGAGAGAGAGAGAGAGAGAGAGAGAGAGAATTTAAGTGGAGAATGAATTCATTCGGAGTGTTAATGGTGAAGCTTTACGACGACCAACAGGCATCACCATCGCAGGCAAAGAGTAGTAAATCTAGACATCCCAAAGTCGGGTCAGAACCAAGTGGACCAACAGGAGTGGCAATTGAAATGATCAAGCCTTTGGGAGGTGGGGGCGGGGGGGGGGGGTGGGCGTGACAAAGACGTTTCGGTTGTGTCACGGTGAAGAAAAGCTGCCCTCACGCTGGGAAGAGAGTTGAATGATAACCACCTTCAACAATACGGAATCATGAGTAAATGTGAAAATAGCGGAGAAATAAGGTTTGAGGAGGCAAGGTTTCAAAGTTATGGCGTGGGTGATTGAAGCAGCACTGCGTAACCTTTTCAACATCCACAAAATACCATTTTAGTATTTAGCACGGGAAGGACACGACAGGCTAGCGCTACGCGGTTCGTTCAATGCAAGACAAGTCCCACAAAGTTCTTAAAAGGGCACGGGGAAGATGGCAGAGTGTTTATTGAACCCTGAAATAATTCTCACCAAGTTGCTTGAGACGTGCTACACATTGCAAGAGAAGGCAACGCGCAAAGTATCTGTTGCACAATGAAGCACAAACTCCGAACGAGCAACGAGTGGGAGGACAAATCCTACAGGATTGTAGGAAACAAACTCTCAACTTTGAGCTCATGTGTATTGAAGGTAATTAGGTAAGGATGAGATAGTAACCAAGTAAAAGGACGTACTACGTATACTCTGGTACAAGGTTCGTTTTTCGCGGGAAACTTTAGGACAGACGCAGGATTTCGATGGAAAGTCTTGAGGGAAAGTATCTCGGGCTAGAATTAAAACAACGCATCTATGTCGGATACCATAAAAGTAAACAGTGGTAATAATTAAGAAATTTATAAGATATGATGATGATGATGATCACGTATGATGTTGAGGACATAGCCCAGTCACTCTTACACGAGAATCATTCAACACTATTCACAAAAATGGGTCATAAAGAGATGGCAATATGGTATTTGAATTAATATTATACGAAGATTTAAATTCATAAAGCATTCACCACTCATGCCTACACAACCTTCTTTTCATAAACTCATTTGAAAATAATAAAAATGCCAATTAAAAGTGAGTAAAATTACGAAAAACATGACGACGACGAGTTTTTAAAACCTGACAAAAAATATTCTCTACGACGAAAACCTGCATCATCGTTTTAATTCGAACAGCACACTTGAAACCATCTTAGCCCTTCTTTCATATCGCAAAGAAGTCCAAAATTCTACACGCCCTCCCATTTGTTTATGTTCCTTATTGTTGGCAAAGAGAGAAGACCACCTCTCCAGCAATTCCTCTTGGTACGTGACCTTATACGTCGTCGTATCAAGTCTGATGGGAACTTTGCTTATGTGGCAAGAATTACTTTAGACTTGGCGGCATTCGCGCTTACGTATCAATCTTTTCATATGAGTCCAGCAGGAGCGAGCAGACCTCTTACGACAAAATATGCAGAAAAGCCACTCCCGCGCCTCGTCCACGTACTAAGAGATGCGTAAGGGGCAAAAGATTTATGTAACTTTGGCCAATATGTGACTTGTATCCGGCATGGTTGTCGATATCAAGAAAGAATCAACGTTAGGACAAGAGAAGACATTAGTTTAAAAAATTGCAAGCAGTGAGGCGGTTTTTACGTGGCTCAAAGGTACGAAAGGTCTCGCCGATGGAAGCAATGAATACTGAACGTAGGCCGATGATAGGGAGAAACAAAACATGACAACGGCAATTCAAAAGTCTAAAACAAAATGTGAAGAAAATATTTAAATTCACGCAGTCAGCGATATGTGTACGGGGAATTAAGTTCATATGACGAAGGAGAAAAACAACAATAGCAAAACCAATGCATAAAATGTTTGGACTGAAAACTTCCTATAAAGTCTGGTCATGTGGATGGGGCTTAAAGGCCTGTCCACACTAGGAAACATTGTCTGCAAAGTCTGCGAACAGTGTTTGCAAACTGTTTGCAAACAATGTTCCTGTCCAGACCTCAGTTTTCGTCAGCATGCTAGTTGGGGGTGCAGTGCCCCTATTTTCTAGTGGCTATTTTAATGCACTCGAGGAGGGATAAGGGAAAAAAAAAAAAGAGATAGGTAATAAGGAAGTTTTTAGAAAACGGAGCTTGTCACGCTGACCTGCTTCTGGCAAATTGAAAAACAGATACATATACACGTAAACATAAATACATATAATATATAATATATATATATATATAATATATATATATATATACATTGTACTTGTGTATATGTAACATATACACACAGAAACACTAAATGTTTTCCATTCTGGATGGGAAACAAATATGCGGTAAGAAAAAATCTGTTTCCATGTGTGGACAGACCTTTAATAGAAAAGCAGATCTGTTGTGATCAGCTCTAGAAGATGCAATGCGTTACTACCCTAGTTACTATTATTTCAACCTATTTATTAGTTTTTTTTTTTTTCTTTATAATAAGTGGGATCTCTTCTTTCTTTATTTCCCTTTCCTTCCTCTACTTCTCCTAATGAACACCATATTCTTTGGAATAATAATAATAATAATAATAATAATAATAATAATTTGGAAGAAGATATCTTCCTCCCTTCAAAGACAAAACGGACTCTCTCAGCCATCATTTCTTCCCCTCTCTCTCTCTCTCTCTCTCTCTCTCTCTCTCTCTCTCGGCGGACAACTGGCTCCCATTCGGTCCCGCTCAAGTCAGACACTATGCGGCAAGTGTGTGTGTGTGTGTGTGTGTGTGTGTGTGTGTGTGTTTCCAAAAAATCTTAGGATTGCAATTAAAACACTTGAACAAAGTACTGAGTTATGTTGGTTAATAAAAGAGGAAAACTGTGTTGGTAACATTCTAAATAGTCTTGAAGTTTGGAACGTCAAAAAAATTACGTAAGGATGTACTGGAATACACGCACATGTAGATGATATAACTATTAAATCCTAATTTAACGCCAACTTGATAAAATTCTGCATGTGTACTATAAAATGGTAAAATATGTATATTCTCAAATAATAGATAAAAGACATCCGTGGATTATGTTGTCTTTGTACTTTTTAAGCAAAGGACGATTTCATAAAACCAAATAATCAATAATTTCGGGATTATGGTCAAATGTTTTATGGCTAACACCCAGCTGGAAACCCCAGAATATTCCGCTGCATAAAATCTCAACTTCCGAGCACCGAACACCTGTCACGATTATCTTTTGCCCAGCATTTGCCCAGCACAGGTTAGATATTCAGTAAAAAAAAAAAATTAATGTGTTTTTTATGAAAAAAAACTACCATACATATCAGAACATAAATTATTAGATTTTTATAATTTTTTCTAAATTTAATTCTTATTAAAGATCAATATATATATATATATATATATATATATATATATATATATATATATATATATATATATATAGTTACATTTTTATATTAATCAAATAAAGTTTTGATTAATTTTAGCTAAATGAATGTTGGATTCTAATGCCTTAAATTATAAACCAACCAATTATTACGAAAGAACTATACGAAAGAACTACATGAAGGTAAGCATTCAAAGGGAGTAGTTTTCAGACGAACTCCCCACCCCCCCACCCCCCACCCCCACACACACAAAAAAAAAGAGAGAAAAAAAGAGTGGCGGTGACAGGTTAAGAGAGAGAGAGAGAGAGGAGACGAGAGAAAAAAAAAAAAAACAGCGTCCCAAGAGGCGGCTTACAAGAAAATCGAGAAAAGCGCGTGTGGGAGCACAAGTATGCAGCGACGCCCTCGGCGTAGGTGTGACACAAACCCTGAGTACGAGTAGGCAGTAGAGTTATGATTCCCAAGGCCGAAGCTTCATAACACGTGGGGTAGACTTACAGTGGAAGATTGGCGTTATGCAAGCTTGGAACTCTAAGAACAGAGAGAGAGAGAGAGAGAGAGAGATCACACTACAGACATCAGAGTAAGCAGGCAGAATTTTTGAAACAGGAAAGAGACTGTTGCCCTCTAATCCAAAGTGGCCCATCCCAGTTTTAGCCCTACATCTAAATTTACGGGTTTTCCTTCCTCGAACCTCCAACAGACTCACTACCACGACTACTTCGCATGCCGAGAAAGCGAACCTTATGCTTAAGGGAGTTCATTGAGCTACGAAAAGACGAGGCATTTGTTTTGTCTACGTGGCTGTTACCCTGGTTCCCACGGCAAGAAAATGCACCTATCCTCTATCTCTTACTGCTATCAACCTTCACCATATTTCAAATGAGGAGAGACCATTACCAACTTGATCCTGAGTTGTCTTTAAGCCTCACACACACACACACACACATACACACACACTATAAAAAAACATAAGACACTCCACCAAGCAAACGCCCATACATCAACTGAACATCGTCCTAGACCAAACAAAAGAACTAATTAGTACTATCATTCCAAAACCGGGAATAGTATACACACACATACCTATATATAGGTATGTTAATCCCACATCCTTTTTTTCACCAAGCTGATGCTGGTAACCATCCACAAATGGCGGGAAGTCACAACCGCACCACATATCTCGCAAATGTAAGTTCAGTGCTCAATAAACAAAACAAAGCACTGTTATGCTCATACTTTAACTAATGAATCAATGACGAATTCCCTTTTGCAGAAAACTTCAACATCAGCCACTTTATGAACACAAGGTACATCATCTACTTTCTACACCTCTGCTCATAGAACTACTGGCACTTCTGGTCACTGTCTTCTACATATTCCCACTCCTCCTCGATTCGGTTTCAGCCCTCTATATTTTACGGCACACACACAATTCATCAAGTCAGCTTCTACATTTTTCTCATACTCATAGTCAACATCTACACTTTACTTATATAAAGGAGATTTAGCTCAATCATCTCTGCGTACATTTGAACTCTGCTTTCTTGCATCAGCACTTTTCCTCTCGTGATATTCTGCAGCACAGCAGAGATTCTGCTTCCTGCGTTTCTTCTACTCTTACTCTTCTGTGACACGTCTCGTCTCTTGTTACATTTAATGCCAAATACCATTAAGAGCCAACCATTTCCATTCTTCCACTATTCATGACATTCAATTCCTGTATTTCTTTCTTTCATTTACCCACGTTACCTCAATCAGTTACTCCTACTCCTCCTCCTCCTCCTACCAGGATTTCAACTTTATCAATAGTTGTCAGTTTCTCTTCACTATCACAAAATAGTACTGCATAATTAACAAACGCAGCCACTCCGCCATCCATTCACCACTGATTTTCTTATCCCCAATTTTACCCACATCTGCTCTTTTACTCGTTTTTCCAATATTCAATTCATAACAACATTACATAGCCACTTCAAACATTTAAACACTCTTGTGTTACACTCATCCTTACACCAGATAAGTAAAAAGTCTATTTATGACACGAACAGCTATAGTAGATTCACATCAAATGTGCATCTGATGTCTAGGCCAGTCCCTTACGACGCTCCTGATTGGCTGTTGATAAGCCAATCACAGGGCTGGAAACTCTCAGTCTCTCGAGAGAGTTCACATAGGCAGGATGTATGTTCCACCTCTCTTTAGAGATAAGTCTTTGAAAAGTATCCTCATGAGAGGTGGAACATACATCCTGCCTATGTGAACTCTCTCAAGAAACTGAGAGTTTCCAGCCCTGTCATTGGCTTATCAATAGCCAATCAGGAGCGTAGTAAGGGACTGGCCTAGACATCAGATGCGAGGTTGATGTGAGTCTACTATAGTAGTTACCTTCACTCTCAAGCATCCTAGAAAACCATTTAAAAGAAAACGCTTGACCCTAAGTAAACCCTCTTTCCCATCACTTCCTTCATTAGCTGTCATACTTTTTCCGTGGATACCCCACTACAAGTATACAACTCTCATTGGCTATGTGCCAAAAATTTTATATTTTAATCTAATCTACAACTCTCATACTCGCCTAAGTCATTCTTTCAATCCATTCATTTGGAACCTTTCACTCAATGGAACATACCTTACGCAACCTAGTCAGCCAACTCAATTACAATGCCACTATTATACTACAGCATCTAACTTGCATTCCTATTAACTGCTGGGGTCTTTTCATTCTTCAGCCTTTTACAATGTAAACACTCAGCTTTACAAAAACTCTTAAAATTTTGATTCCACTCTATTTACGTCACTTATATCAGTCTCCTTTACCTTCACACAGTCTCTTCCCAGAGATTTTTGTTAAAAGGCATCGTTTATTCTAAGACCCACTTACGCTGTAACAATTCTTTCTGTGCGTGCGTCTCATGAGTATATTTTCACCCAAAAGTCATTGGAAATTTTGGTGCGAATTTGACCAAATACTTTAGGGAGAGAGAGAGAGAGAGAGAGAGAGAGAGAGAGAGAGAGAGAGAGAGAGAGAGAGAGAGAGAAAGTTGCACTGAAAGCTGAGGCAAAGGCTGATGAGCAGATGCATCTTACAATAACAAATCCGAATGGAGGAGGAATGTCTGACATGTATGCAATTCTGAGTCGACGGTGTATTTTAAGAGTCACTGAATTTAAACGGGAAAAAGAGGCAAAACTGAATGATGCGGGAGTGGATGACGTAAGTGAAGTAGGAAAACTGAAAATTTGAGAATGGAAAGGCAAAAAGGAATTTATGCAATGAAAACTGAGATTTTGAGGTCTACCACTGATTGTGCCATTCAGGGATTATCAAGACTGGTAGCAAGGAATGGACGTGCGTAAACGCTCCTTATTCCAGCAAAAATCGAACTCTAAAACACGAGGCCGGGAGAGCGGAATGCGTTCAATCAAATCCAGTATCGGTGACGCTAAATCGTCGCGACAGAAACGCCAACGGGAGACGACCTTCGGCACACCGAATGAATTCCTGTAGATAAACTCTTCGTGCCTTCTAGTACGAAGTTCGGACATTATGCCAAGTACTATGCGCTCCTTGTGAGGAATTTGTTTCAACTTGTGCAAAGCCTCGCAGGCAAGCACGGGTATTTTTAGCAAGACGGCCTTGACGAGCTCTCTTGTACATTCATTTTTCTTTGTTGCGACACAAGTATACCCAGTCAACGAGTATGTGTTATCTGAAAGTTTCATTTAAAAAGCGTCTCGATCTCTAGGCTTTATTCCTTTTTTCGTGTACGTACTTTGGGAAAGTTCTTTAAACCATATGACGAATTTTCGAAGAAATTGGCAGATGAGGTTGAACAATGATCGAACCATTGACTGACTGCAATACAAATCTGGCACAGCTGTGTACATACTGAAGTTTCGTTTAACAGCAGTCTTTGTGAAAATATATACTCTATTTATCCATTTATTCTTCAATCTTAAAAAAATAAAGTTTTCAAAATACTATAATCGACTTAAGGTTCGATAGCAATGATAACTGGGGGTTTCCCGAAGGCATTAAAAATATTTGCTATAGTAGATTCACATCAACCGTGCATCTGATGTATATCATAAACACAGTAAATATTCAGGAGTGGTTGTTTG
>NC_087202.1:104903550-104934181 GCF_015104395.2 Macrobrachium nipponense | reverse complement strand
TAAGAGAAGATGAAAAAGAAGAGAGAGTAACAAGAACTGGAAAAAGAAGAAAATTTAGTGCTCTAAGTGGAAAGAATAAATTGTCGATACGAACATTAGCATAATGACTAATTATTATGGCAGGGCAATCCACCGTAATATGGTAAATCAATGGATTGATATGAAGAAGATATAATGGCATCATTCAACCATATATTCAGTTCCAAAGAAAATCAACGTCATGGACTTTTGTCCAAAAGGGAAGATTCTTGGTGCTATTTTCAGCGCAGCATAGCAATGGGTAAAGAAAGAGAGAAAATAGAGTTCAAGAGATCTTCAACAGTTATCAATTTAGATGCTGAGAGTGAAAGGAAAATAAAGGCTGTGTATGAAGCACTGTCTGAGAAAGAATTGCTTGAACGCTGTGTTCGCGGTCTTACACAAAACGCGAATGAAAGCTTTCATTCAAAAATTTGGAACAGAGCACACAAGACTAAGTTTGCTGGAGCACAAAGAGTAAAGTTTGTAGCACAAACAACTGTGCTTGACCATAACTTTGGATACAGAAACGCAACACTCTTCCAAGAATTTGGCATATCTTCTGCTCTACAACGAAGCCTAGAACTTCAAGATAAAGAAAGAAGAAGATAGAGTGCCAGAAAGAAGAAATCCCAGAAAGAAAGAAAAATACACAAGAAAATTCAAGAATATGAAGCCGGAGATTTTAAATAACCACATAACCTGGCGACAATGAGTAGTGTAGGCAACTATGATACCCTAGAGTAATACCTTATGACAAGATCAGACAAGGGGGGACCAGGAGCCTAAAATTTATAATAATGTGTCTTAGGCACAAAGATAATCAATTAATTAATATTCCTATTCATAATAATTTTGCATTAATACTCAAAAAATAAAAAAATAAAAAAATAAAACATAAATTAATGGTAACACAGTCTTTTACCTTTTTTTATGTACCTATAACTTTGAAGGCCTGTTTCTCAAAACATAAGTTTTTCACCTTCAAAATGTATCTCCTCCCTTAGTATTGAACCAATCTAAATGAAATTTCATATATAATATGAGGAAACATGGTAGATTAAATAAAAGCCGGGGATTTTCAATATTTTGAGTTTCTGATTTTTGGCAATTTTTTCCTGTAAATTTTCTGGAAAATTGGAAAATTTCATAAAATTCATATCTCGAAAATAATTGAAAAATAAAAGATCCTCGCTTTATATCAAAGGTCCATATGTGTTTTATATGTGGTTCAAATCTCATCCCTTAAAACCAAAAAGCAAAGGAGGAGATGCATTTTGAAAATGGCCATTTTTGGCCGAAAAATGCTCTGGCGTCACAAAACCTAAGGTCACTGAACAAAAATTTTTTCCCCAGAAGTTCCACACAATATCCTTTAACAAACCCCCTATATATCAACAACCTGTCATTAAAAAAGTCGGAAACCGGCCGATCCCCTTAAAAGATCCGCACGGACGTTTCTCTCTCACTGCACAAACCTTGTGAGGAGAGAGATTTTCCTTTCTTGAGCCCATATCAGCAGATCCTTCGCTGACTCGTACAGGGAGAAGGAATGCGTTCCCCCCTGTTTCTTTATATATGCTAGGGCTGTTGTATTGTCCGAGTGAATTTGAATCACCAGAGAGCCAGATGAATGGCTGTTAATTCTTTCTTGTTTATGTGCCAGGACACCTGTTCTCCTTCCCAGGTGCCTGACACTTCTCTCGAACCTAATGTTGCTCCCCATCTCGAATCTGAAGCGTCTGCAAATAACGCTAGGCGAGGGTTCTTTAAGTGAAGCGAGATCCCCTTGCTTAGCTTCTGTGGATCTAAACACCAGAGGAGATTCTCCTTGATTTTCTTCGATATTGGAAAAGTCTCTCCTAGTTCTTGAGAATTCCAATCCCATCTCTCCTTCAGGTAAAATTGAAGGGGTCTGAGGTGTAGCCTTCCTAAAGAAATGAACTGTTCTATCGAGGAGAGGGTCCCCAGTAGACTCATCCACTCCCTCGCAGAACAATGTTCTTTCTTTAGGAAGACTGCCACCTTTTCCAAGCAGCGTTCTCTCCTTTCTTGAGAAGGAGACGCTAGAAAATCCCGAGAATCCATCTGAATCCCCAGATAGACAATGCTTTGCTGGGGAGTCAGCATGGATTTCTCGAGATTGACTAAAAGTCCCAGGGACTTTGTCAAGTTTAGAGTTACGTAAAGGTCCTCCAGACATTGCTTCTTCGATTGGGCTCTTATTGGCCAATCGTCTAAATATAGTGAGATCCTGATCCCTTCCAGACGCAGCCAATGAGCTACGTTCTTCATGATGTCCGTAAAGACTTGAGGGGCTGTCGAAAGTCCGAAGCACAACGCTCGGAACTGAAAGACTTTTCCTTGAAACATGAATCTCAGGTATTTCCGAGATGCCAGATGAATTGGCACATGGAAATATGCATCCTACAGGTCCAGGGACACCATCCAGTCCCCTGGACGAAGAGCAGACAGAACAGAGGAAGACGTCTCCATCGAGAATTTCTTCTTCATTACGAAGAAATTCAGAGCACTGACGTTTAGCACCGGTCTCCAACCCCCTGATGCTTTTGGTACCAGGAACAACCAATTGTAAAATCCTGGAGACTGGAGATCTTGTACCATTTCTACCGCTTCCTTCAAAATCATCTGTTCCACTGCCTGCCGAATCGCTAGCCTTCGGACCGGATCTGAGTATCTTGCAATCAACTCCCTTGGAGTTGTAGTCAAGGGAGGATTTTCCCTGAAGGGGATTAAATATCCTTTTCTTAGGATAGAGAGGGACCATGAGTCCGCTCCCTTCTGCGCCCAGACTTCAGCAAAATGGAGTAGTCTGGCGTCTACTTTTGTCTGGAGGACTCTCTGTTCATCTAGACTTCCCGAAGGACCTTCTAGATGCTCTACTCCTTCGCTCTGGCCTGCGACCTCTAGTAGGGGCTCTAGAAGTGGAGGCTCCTCGAAAGGGCTGCACGAAAGAGGGCTTCTCTTTCTTTTCAATAGGTACGGCAGGCCTGAACTTCTTAGCCAAATGTGTGAGGAGATCTTGGGTTGCCTTCTCTGTTAAGGATTTAGCTACCTCCTTAACCGTTTCCTGCGGGAATAGATGCGAGGAAAGGGGCGCGAATAAAAGAGAGGATCTCTGTAGAGGAGATACCGCTCTCGCGAGGAAAGAACTGAAAACCGATCTCTTCTTTAGTACGCCTGTTCCAAACAGAGAGGCAATTTCCACTGAGCCGTCCATAACCGCTCTATCTAGACAGGCCAAAACACTAGAGAGCTCTTCCATAGAGACGAAATCCGCATCCTGGGCTCTCTTCACTAAAGCCCCCAAGGCCCAGTCCATAAAGTTAAAGACTTCTAAAGTCTTGAAAAGGCCCTTGAGGAGATGGTCAAGCTCACACATGCCCCAAGTTGCCTTCTCAGAAAGAAGAGACCGTCTCCTGGAGGCGTCTACCAATGAGGCAAAATCAGCGTCTGTTGACAACGGGAGACCCAATCCCAAGGGCTCTTTGGTCTCATACCACCTTCCACGCTTCCGTGTTAATTTGGAAGGAGGGCAGGAAAAAACTGTTTTACCAGCTTCCCCCTTTGATTGTAACCATTCTGCAAAGTTTTTCAAAGCCTTTTTCATGCATAATGCAGGGCGCATCTTTACAAAAGATGAGGACTTATGTGCTCTAGTGCTGGACATAAGCGATCCCGGTGAGGGAGGATCAGCAGGATGAAGGGAGTCTCCGAACTCCTTGAGTAGCAGTAATGAGAGCCTCTTGTAGTCCGAGACTGCTACATCTACAGGTTTATCTTCATCCGAGACTTCTTCCAAAGGTCCAACTGAAGGAGAACGTTTGGAAGGGATAAGGCTCTTCCCAGGAGAAGTACTCCTTTCCCGCGAAGGAGTGCGCTAATTTTGAGACAAATACTATGAGGATCCTGGAAGTTGAAAAGTTCCTTGTGCCTAACAGGCTCTTGGTGCCTGCTCTTCTGATGCTCACTAGGCTCCTGGCGCCTGACTGACTCCTGGCGCCTTGACTCCTGTCGCCTGAGAGCCTCCTGACGCCCTGACTCCTGGCGCCTGAGAGGCTCCTGGCGCCTAACTGACTCCTGGCGCCCTGAATCCTGGCGCTTGACTGGCTCCTGGAGCCTTACTGACTCGTGGCGTCTGACTGATTCCTTGCGCCTGGCTTGGCGATCCGCAGACTCATGGTGCCTGAACCACTCCTGGCACTTGCTCGCCTCCTGACGTCCCGAAGGCTCCTGGTGCTTGAACTGATCTCGGCTCTCTTCCGGTTCCTTGAGCCTGATACGATCGTGACTCCTACTAGATTCCAGGCGTCTTCTAGGGGAGCAGCTACGCACTTCCTGAACTACTGGGGAGCGATGAATTGAGGAGCTTCTGTTAGGCTCCAAAACCCTGTCTTGAGAAGGACGCCTATTCCGTGGAGAAGAGCGCCTATAGGGCGAAGGGCATCGCTTATCAGGCGAAAAGCTCCTGTCAAAGGAGTCTCTGGAATCAGGAGAGAAGTGTCTTGGAGAGTAAGAGAGCTCCCTCCTGGCAGAAGAGGGGCGCTTAGTGGAACTCTTGACAGGTAGAGAAACGTCTTTCCTTCTTGTCGAATCTCTGGTAAAGGAGCCTACCAGAGAGGATAACTGTTCCTGAAGGCAGATCAGGAACTTCTTAGTGGAGTCCTGAAGTGAGGGCTCCTCTTGCCTCGACTTCTTATGATCTGAGGCCAATCCTCAGGAAAACGCTCTGGGCTCGAATCCGCAGCATCTCCTTTCGGCGCCTTCCAGGCTCTTTTCAAAGGGCGCGATTGAGAGGCTGAACTCCATCCACGTCTAGGAGAGGATGAATCCGAGGCCGAAAAACACTCCCTTAAGATGCCCTTTCTGCGGCTATCCAAGGCAGCCTGGGACGCTACATCAGGATCTGCCGAAGGGACGCCTGACCGTTGGGGATGTTCCACATCCTCCCTGCGGCTTTCAACATTCCTCCTCCCCTGGTCCTGGGAGTTTGAAAGAGGTCTAGGCCTAGGAGCAATGTGGAAACCGGTGTCAGACCGCCCCCCTCCACTTCACTGGGGACACTCGCACATATCACTGTCAACACTCTTACCTTCATCCAAAGCTCGTGACTGAGCTTGCAGCTTTTTGATCGAAGCTTTTACATTTTCCCTTTCAGAGGAAGAATCCTTGGATTCAATACAGGGAGAAGAAGCTGCGGCTAAGGGAGAAATGTTAGTTACAGGAGATTTATTAAACTCTTGTTCCAGAGAACAAGATCTACTTGAGGATCTAACTGCAGCTTTCCTAATCCTATCTCTCTCAAGTTTTCTTACATAAGAAGATAAATTCTTCCATTCAAGCTCTGTTAACTTCTCGCATTCATTACAGGTGTTGTTAAATGAACATTCATTACCTCTACATTTGGAGCAAACATTATGAGGGTCTACCGAAGATTTCGGCAGCCTAGTCTTACAATCTTCCATTGTACAAACCCTAAACATAGGTGAAGCCTTTGCGTCAGACATCGTGAAAGAACAATCATAATCAAAGTCGAAAAACAGTCCACAATAAGCATATGCCAAGCCAGAGAAAACAGAATACGTCACCAATATAACCAATCCAAATTCTCGGCAAACGAGTAGAAATCCAAAAATGGGAGGAACGAACAACAGATGTTGTCCGCCCAGCCGACAGAGTAAATCTGGTTTAGAAAACGGGAATGGTTCCGGATCCCGCCACCCAGCGGCGGGAATGGTGGATCACCTGACCTACCTGTCGCGTGTGCCGCGAGTTTTGAAATTCTGTCGGGACGACCGAGTCTATAGCTAAGTATATATCTGCTGGGTAACTTTTCATGTACAAAATTGTATTTTTCCTAAAAATACAAACCTGAGGTCCTTTACATTTGGAAATAATTACTTTCGGCAAAGCTGGAAAATGCTCATTAAATTCTTGAGCAAGGCATTAACTACCGTCCATTAAGCAGGAATACCTGCCTGCCCATATGTAAACATTCCAGTTTGCCTTTTAGCCCAGATTTCAGATTGAGGGGTAAATGAGGAAGGCATCAGTACAGGCGGCCCTCGGTTAGCAGCAGGGGTTCCGTTCCTGGCCACCGACGCCAAGCGATTTTCGACACTGAGCGATTTTAAAGCCTACGGCCGCCGCACACCTTCTTTCGAAACTCTAGACCAGTCAAAGGCGCCGTAATCCCTCAACGGCGCAATAAGTAAAATTATATTTATGCAGTATAGTACTATAGAATTTACTGTACAGTACATGTGGGTGTCTAGAGTATGTAAAGATATAATAAAGTTTATACAGTGTACAGGTAGCTGTAGTGTTCAGGTTACGATCATTAGTCTTACGATAGTTCGATTTTATGAGAGATCAAATTACAATGGCCTAACTATCCATCTTCTAGTTACATAAGTTCAATAACAGCAAAAGAGAATGATGAAAGTATGGTTTTAACGTTATACTCGTTGCGTGAACGTGTACAGCCATGAACAACCAAACGAGAAACGACTTTTTTTTTTTTTTTCTAAGTACAACCGAACTGGATAACATCTGTTTGGCTTGTATTTCGATCATCGTACTACAGTGCAACATTACCGTATTTGTTATAAATGGCGTTATGTATAGAATAGAACTGAGATATCTTAATATAATAACTTTATTCGCTATAGATCAGAGATTAATATATATTAAAGATCAATCGGGAAATATACCGTTAAATTTAAACCTAGTTATAACTGAAGCTGAGAAAACTGTTCAAGCTGCTAATGACTATTATCGTACATCGGCAACAGGATAAAGCTGCAGTAAACGTCTGCCATCACACACAACTGTAGATAAAATTGGGATAAAATCATTTAATCAAAACTACTGTGCTTGAAAGAACACATTTTACTGTTGGTTTCACGCCGATATAAGATAAATAACGTAAAGTTCGTATTACGATGATATAAAGGATTACGTATTGCGAACGGAATCACATAATTTTTTACGCAATAAACATGCCGCCAACGTAATCTGTTAACGAAAAAAATAGTAGTTCACATTCACAACGAGACATATTCAATAAATATTTCCGCCTAAAAACAAGCTGTAGTATATGGAAAAATAACTTTGTCTCATATAAGTCAAGTATATAGATATTCGTTTATGCTAACTAGAAGCAAGAGCATTCGCTCAGAATTGCGTTATGATGAAACAGACTTGTATTCATCAGCTGATTTCAAACCACAACATTGGCCGCTCCGCGGAATACGGGCTTAAGTTTGCCGTAGTATTTTAAAATACAATAATATGAGCAATACATACATATTCTTGGATACAGTGAAATAATGTATAACTTTTTAAAGGATTTATGGAAAAGATGCATAATTAATAAAATAACACAATGCATTTTTCGGAACTGGCGGACAAGAACGAACATGAAAAACCATCCCCTGACAACGTGGAGCGTAGTTACAAAGGCTGCCTTAATTTGTATCTTATTTCTGTACAAAAATGAAAATACCTTTATGCAATATATTTCCATACACATTTTAAACATAAAAGCATAAACATTTGAAAAATCGACACATCGATCGCTAAATTTGCACCTTTTTTTTTTTTTTTTTTTTTTTTTTTTTTTTTTTAACTCGATATTTTCGGAAGAGCGGCAGACGGCGGCATACATGAACGAACTTGAAAAAAACATCGTAGTCGATAACTTGAAGGGGAGTTTCAAAAGCTGCCTTTTTATCATATTTCTGCACAGAAATAAAAATACCCTATTCGTAATACATTTTCATACACATTTTAAACATAAAAGCATAAACATTTATAAAATTGACACATCGATCGCTATTGCACTTTTTTAAACAATTTTCGATTTCCCGATATTTTCGGAAGAGCGGCAGACGGCGGCATACAAGAACGAACTTGAAAAAAACATCGTAGTCGATAACTTGAAGGGGAGTTTCAAAAGCTGCCTTTTTACCATATTTCTGCACAGAAATAAAAAAAATACCCTATTCGTAATACATTTTCATACATTTTAAATTTAAAACATAAAAAGCAATAAACATTTTATAAAATAGACACATCGATCGCTAATTTGCACTTTTTTTTAAATAGATATTTTCGGAAGAGCGGCCAGGCGGGCGGACTTAACAAGAAAGAACATGAAAAAACATCGTATTTGATAACGTGAAGGGCAGTTTGAAAAGCTGCCTTTGTATCATATTTCTGTACAGAAATAAAAATGCCTTTCACGTAATACATTTTCATACACATTTTAAACAAAAGCATGAACATTTATGAATCGACACATCCATAGCTAAATTTGCACTTATGAAACTTGATATTTTCGGCATAGAACAGCGTCAGAGGCATATATTTTACCCTAATACCTACATAATAACTCTCTATAAAATTTGTTAATATAATTTGCATAACCTTTATGGTCTGAACGGCATTTCTACATATGTATGAACTCGTTAGACAACGGCGCTAGCGGCGCTGTTAACTGAAATTTGTGCTGTAAAGATACCTTTAAAATGCCTTATTTTTTTAATGATTATTTTTGACGACCGCCGTAAAACCGATTCGCCGTTGAGTGATTGCGCCGTTAACCGCGGGCCGCCTGTATATGTAATGTAAAGGACGTCAGGTTTGTATCGTTTAGAAAAATACAATTTACTTAAAAAAAATTGTCATTTATTCCTACACAATATGCAAACCATAGGTCCTATACATTAGGAAGACTCACTGGTTGGAGGGAGGAATCTGAGTGAGTCCCTTTGAACTGACCGAGTTCGCCACACCTGGGCTACTGCTCTTGGTCAAAAGAGCGAGGAGTACCCTGCCTCTTGACATATTGATCGGAGTATAGGAACTGCAAGATCATAAGTCACACTTCTGGACTTTTCCAAATGAGTGAGGAATCGTAACTTATACAAAAAAAAGACTAGGAAGAATCTTAGAGTTGGATGCAGTAAGGAAAAGACCAGAACAGGGTTTGTCTTATTTCCAGTCTCTCCTTCCTCCCCTTGCTAGAGGAAGGGGCAGGATTGCTTCCATGATTTTAGAAAGAAAAAAAGAATGGGTACTCGATCTGTAAGCTTACAGCATCCGACGCCAGTTCCAGCAAGTGTAGGTTCGAGTCCTATTCTCTGCCAAACAACTTGTTGAGCAGCCACCACAGGTTCAAGGAAAAAAATTTACAGACTTGTGGGCAAGACCCCAAGATAGAAATACATAAATGTGGTCCAATGAGACCACATTTTTGTTTCCAGACCAACAGATTCCTCTAGAATAGGACTGATATATCTTTCTGTAATAAATTTGTTCGCTATGGATTACAGATCAGCAAGGAAACATACTGTTAAATTCAAACCAAGTTGTAGCTGAAGCTGAGAACACTTCTCGAGCTGCAAATGGCTATTATCGTGCATCGTGAACAAGGACAAATCTCCTGTAAACTTATGCCATCAAACACAACCGTAGATAAAACTGAGAGAATTGTTTCAATCAAAACTTCAGGTCTTGAAAGAACACATTTTACTGTTGTTTTCACACCGATAAACGATAAATAACATAATGGTAAAAGCTCGTACTACGATTAAATCAAGTAAATCAAGTGAAAATGGCGAACGAAATCACATAATTGTTTTACACAAAAATGCCCACAACACAATCTGTTAACGAAAAAAATCATTTAGTTCATGAGACGTATTAAATTCCTATTTCAACTTAAAAACACGTCATATAATAAAAAAGGACCTTGTCTTATATTAGTAAAGTATCTATATAATCTTTTATGCAAACTAGAAGCAAGGCAATTTGTTCCAAATTGAGTTAAATACGGTGAAATAAACTCGCATTTGCCATCAGCTGATTTCCAAACCAAAACATTGACTGCTTTGTTAGTATTTTATGATACAATAACATGAGAATACATACAACATTATTGCATACAGTAATGTGTAACTTTGTAAAAGATTTACAGAAAAGATACATATTTGTTATGTTTTTATTTCAAAGTATGTAAATATACATAGCCATTAGCAATCTGACATCACTCAATTATGCCAATGTCGGTCCGAATCTGATTTTTTTTTCTACTGATATATCATAGTCAGAGTGCACTGAACCTCCAGAATTGGCTTATATTAATAAATTACTACTATATCATATATATATACAGTATACTGTAGGCTAGGCTACAATATTTGTATGTAATCGATATACCATGATGTCATCTCTTTGCACTGAATTATCATAGGCCAATATGCAGGAAACCTAGAGAATTAGCTCAAATTAATAATCACTATGCCATATATGTATAAAGTATACTGTGTAGTGTAGGCTAGGCTACCCTATTTGTAAAGATGGTACTGATTACTCTAGTGTAGGCTAGGCTACATTCGAGATAACAATTTTTCTAACAAACGATGGTTATTCCTGAATATTTTAATAGTTTTATCACAAAAAGTGCATTTTTTCAAGAAATTGATATGAAAATATAGTACAGGCAGTCCCCAGTTATTGGCGGAGATTACATTCCTACAGCTTGATGATGAGCAAAAATCGGCGATTTATGGCACTGATAACCAGTTAATGGCACCTCTGTTAGGTATGTATCAGTGCCAATATACACTAATATCGGCCCCAATAACTGAAAATTGGCACATTTTTGCCCCATTTTGGCATTAGACAAGCCCCATAAAAATGGATCGCAGATAACCAGTGACTGCCTGTAATTAAATGCACTTTTTGTGATAAAACTTTAAAAAACCAGGTGTAAGCATTTTTAGTGAGTTTTTCTTGAGTTTGAACTAACAAAATATAGGCAGTTCTGAGCACGGATTCAAGCTATTCGCGGGAGGGTCTGGAACGCAACCCCCCGGAAATACAGGGGTCCACTGTATTAAGGGAATGAGACACAGAACCCCTAGCCTCAGCTCTTGTAGCTGCCTTCCTCTGTCTATTTCTATCTTATTTTGCCAAATGAGAAGTTAAAATTTTCCATTTCCCAATTCCAGTCCTCTGCAATGATAGCAGATCAAATGTGAGTCATACTTTGAAGACGTCAACCTGGTATTGCAGCCCTTTCTACAATATCAGTTACTAGAATTACTAGTGTCAGACATACTAAGTCACAATCAATAAATCTAGCTAACTAAGCTAAATACAATAAACCACAGGCTACCAAAGTTCAAAATACTTCACCAAATTTGGCAAATTTGAACAAATACTGAGCAAAACAAAATCAAAGCTGCTCAAAACCAATGTATACAGTCATTGAGCAGCAGAAATGAATTGATCTACTAAGCTATGTTGTATCTACTATTCTTCCCTGAAAGTGGGCAGGGTCAGTTACCTACACCAAAAGCAAGAGTGCTACCATGACTTTCAAAATTTAAAGCTGCCATTTAAGTGGACTAGTAAGTATAGCTATGTAATTATACTTGGTAAGTTAATACTTATATAAAATTCCCATTTTTCTGAAAAACTTGAAACTAGTATTAAAAGCAAAAAATTAAAATTTATCACTATTTACATCATTTGACATTACGCTTGGACATGTAACTGTACTTAAAAGGCTAAAAATTCAAACAGGATTTATAATCTGTACCTTTCTTTATGAAAAAACAGATACTATAGAATATAGATAAACTTTTTTCAAGACATTAGATGTCAAAATCATTTTAATACAAAATAAAAGTAATCACTAAAAAAGCTCACCCCTTTACACGTACATCTTGGTTATAAAGAGCAAATTCACTTACCAAACCATAAAACTCTTGAAGGTTAATAAAGCCATCATTGTTGTAATCCACATGATACAGCATACTATCAACCATGTCATTTGAAAGAGGTACTTTGCTCAGAGGTGTTCGTAACAAAAACTGCTTCAATTCAGACTTCAAGATGAAGCCATCACCATCACTGTCAATCTGATATAAAAAAAATATATATGTATTTTCAAATTTTACATTAGTGAGAATACTCCATATTCATTTCATCAACAATTCAAGCACCAAAACTGTAACTAATATATTTGGTACTTGATTAAAAAATAAAATTAACAGGTCAAGCACCAAAACTAACAAATGTCTACAAAAATAAAAGTCTGGCCATCAAACATGGAAGTAAATGCCACAAGAAATGTTATATATTTTTTTTCATCTCCTATAGCATTTCCTTCCAAGTTAGGTGCCCACACTTTTATATTTATAAATACTATGATTAATGGTAAGAAAATTTTGGTCTCAAAAAATTTATTTTTCACTTTTTAGTCCATTTTAATAAAAGTGTTAAAAAAATTATATCTTTTATTGTTGACAGAAACTGCAACGGATTTGTTATTGTAGCTAACAAAATTGATATCCTGTTGACCAAAAGAAGGTTTGAAAAATCTGTAAAATTATTTACAGAATCAAAAAAGTTGTTAAAAATCTAAAGTTTCATACAAATCCTGAGATACTGAGAGGTCACTGCTGACCTACTGACCATGTAAGGTATTGTCACTGGGATTGATTAACCATGCAAAATTTCAATCAGACAAAGGGATCAGGTCAAAAATTGAGTTACAAGACTTGACCAACACAAAAACAAACATACACAAAAGCAAGCTAAATAAAAGAGTATAAAAAGGAGTAAGTGATAACATGGAGGAGACAGATAAGCACATGCATTTCTTCCATCCACAAGTCTTACTCTCCTCAGTTACAAGGTATACACACATCCCAACAAAACAATGGACGAAGAAAAAGAGCTGGTGAGTGGGCGGGCCTCCTCCCACTCACCTACCTACCTACCTACTACCCATGGGTAGGGTACAATTCAGCACTCCCATTACAGCGCAGTCATTACACCGCAGCCATTTCAGCGCCAAAAATTTCAGCAACTGCCATCTCAGTCCCAAAATTAATTTCAACTATTTCTCTCTCTCTCTCTCTCTCTCTCTCTCTCTCTCTCTCTCTCTCTCGTGAGGTTCCCATATTGTTTGAAAGGCTCTCTCATCTGTCTCAATCCAAAGTTGAGAGTCATAAAGTAGTTAGTATAAATTCAGCACCAAATTCACAATTTTTGAAAGTATATTTTATTTTTCCTAACTATACAAACTTAAGGCGAAGCCTGGATGCGGCCACTGAACTTTCAAACAAGGCAGTGCGGTAGTTATCTACCGTCCAGTCGTTGGATATGCCAAGACCGGGGTTGAGCATTCAATTTGCTTTCGGCCCAATTAACAGATTGAGGGGTGGCATGAGGTAGGGAGTATGTGTAAAGGACCTAGGTTTGTACAGTTAGGAAAAATACAATTTACTTTCAAAAATTGTGATTTGCTCCTACACGGTATACAAACCACTAGTCCTTTGTTATAGGAAGACTCACAATTTGATGGGAAGAATCTGAGTGAGCTTCTGAACCGACTGGAGTTCAACCTACCTGGGCTCCTCTCATGGTCTTTAGAGCAAGGGAGAGGGACCTATCACTGACTTCAGATCGGAGTTAGAAACCACGAGATCAGAGACAGTCTTCTGGGCTTTTCCTTAAGGAGCGAAACGTAATTCGCCCTTAGGGGAAAGCAAAGAACCATATATTGGAGACAATAAGGCAAAGATAAGGCAATAGGTTTGTCTTATATCTGGGACCCCCCTATTTCCCGCCTTGCCTGGGAAACGGGAAGGAATGTGCTTCTATTGCTAAGGAAAGAATAGAAAGGGTACTCCAAGGAGTGTCTTACCTGCATCCATGCTCAGTCCAGCATGTAACGGTCTGCATACTCTCTGCCCAAAGGGAACGATAGGATGAAAGGAACGAAGAAGAGCCAGTCACACTGCAATCGTATCCGATCATACTATACAATGAGATTAGATGTTAACCTGTCCTGTTAGAGGAGCTGGGTAAACGTGTTGAGCAGCCACCACTGGTCCCAAGGTGTCCAAGGACTTGTGGGCAACATCCTGAAGGTAATGAGAGGTGAAGGTAGTCTGGCATGCCCAGTGCCCAGACCCCAGCCTTCAAAACCTGTTGAACCACCGACAGGTTCTTCTGGAATGCAAGGGAAGGGGCAATACCCCTGACCTCGTGAGCTCTCAGACGAAGGGCACCTGTGTCGTCGCCTGCAGCAGAGTACGCCTTCCTGATCGTCTAACGAAGCCAGAAAGCGATAGTGCTTTTGGACATCTCTTTCTTGGGGCCTCCAATGCTAACGAAGAGTCATCGACACTCAGGTCGAAGATGTCGAGTTCTCCTCAGGTAGCGCCGTAGCACTCTAACTGGACAGAGTAGCAGCTCATCTGGATCATCATCAACAAAGTCACTGAGGGAGGGGATGGAGAAGGACTCGCATCGGCATCAGGGACCATACAATTCAGTCTTCGCTATGAATTCCACGACAAATCGAAGGAAAGTCCGTGAAGTTCGCCTACTCTCTTCGCCGATGCCAGGGCCAGCAAAAAGATAGTCTCGATGGTCAGATCCCTATCTGACGACTCTTGGAGTGGCTCATACAGGGCACGAGTCAGGCTCTGCAACAGGAGAGTCACATCTCACGCAGGAGGCCTGAGGTCCCTCGGTGGGCAAGACTTCTCGAAGCTCCTCACAAAGAGAAATCAGAAATATGAAGAAATATTTTTCCCTTTTACCCCTGAAACAGAGAGGAGCTTCTCTCGACAAAGGTACACTAGAAAGTCCGCGACCTGCTGAACAGTGGCTCCGATCGGAGAGATACCCCGTCTATGACACCAAACACAGAAGACGGCCCACTTCCCCTGTTAAACTACTGCAGAGGACTTCCTGAGCTATCCAGCCATCTCTGTTTGTGCTTGTCGCGAAAAGCCTCTCCCTCGCAAGAGATGGTGGATACCCTCCAAGCGTGAAGATACGGGGACTCCACTGCTTGATGGTACTGCTCTACGTATGGCTCAGACAGCAGGTTGTGCCACAGGAGATCTATCTTGGTGCCTCGGTGAGAAGAGCCAGAAGGTCGGGATACCAAACGGCCGAGGCCATTTGGGCACCACCAGAATCATCCTCAGATTCTATGGGATCCACACCCTGTTGAGCATGGCGTGTATCAGACAGAACAGTTGAAAGGCGTACGCTTCCAGGTTGTCCCACAGATGTTGGAATGCATCATCTGCTGCTGCCCACAGGTCCGGTACAGATTTTCCAAGGATGACAGGTGACCGATCAAGACTTGCCAAAGCCGGGCAGGTTGCACCTGTCTTGACAAGAACCATCGCGCTACCTCTCTTTACTTGCTGATACGAGAGTCCAAGGGGAAGATTTGCTGCTACCGTGTCTATCAACATGCCCAGATACAATGTCCTCTGCTTGGGTTCGAGATCTGACTTCTCCAGGTTTATCAGGATCCCAAGATTCCGACAAAACTTACGGAGTCGATGCCTGTGGATGGGTATTTGAAAATACGCATCCTTCAGATCCACCATAAGAATGAGGTCATTCTCCCTGATGGAAGACAGCACTGAGGACACCGTTTCCATCTTGAACCGAGTTTGGAGAATGAATCTTTTCAGGAGAGAGAGGTCTACAACCGGTCTCCATCCCCCGAAGCCTTCTCTACGAGAAAGATTCAGCTGTAAAAGCCCGGAGACCCATCCGACACGACTTCTATAGCGCTCTTCTGCAACATTACTTACATTTCCTGCAGCAATAACTGGTGTCTCTCTGATCCCACAATGTAGGATCGAAGCCGGACTGGATGGTTGGTGTGGGGTGGAAGAGACTCTAAGGGGAGTAGATAGCCCTCCCGAAGGACATCCACTACCAAGGTCTACATTCCGTATCACTGCCAAGTTGCCCAATGGCTCGATAGGTAACCCACCACCAGTGGCAGCAGCTGGAGAGGAACGCTGGCCCTAGTATTTCCTTTTGGACTTCTTCCCTTTCCTTCCTTGTCCTGACTGGAAATCATCCTGCAAAAGGACAGGAAGTCTCGGACTTGGGGGCGGAAGAAGAAGGCTGGGTTGTCCCCCTGGCTCCTTTGGAAGCAGAAGCCTTCTTAGGAGCCATGGAAAAACTAGCCAGACTCACAGGTCTAGCAGCAGTAGGACACCAAGGCGCAGAGGCTTTTGCTACTGCCTGGTGGACAAGCCGGTCCTTATCTTCGAACCGACACTTTTCCACTGCAGCATCCACCTGCTCTCTATCGAGGTAGAACCCAGCAATGGTCCGTTACGCAAGGCCAAGACCGACTCGGAGCTGAGAGACCTGGATACTTGGGAGAGGGCAGCATCACTCCTCTTGAGTACCAGGTTCGCCCACAGGTTGGCAGTCTGGTGGGCCAGGTAGGTAATTGTCCTACCCCCAGACTGGCACAGTCTCCCGAAAGCCGAGTCCTCTATGGGGTGATGGCCCCGGAAAAAGCAGCGACTTTGGACACTGTGAAAGACCACAGGACCAACAAGGAGACTGCTTGGAGAGCTGCCATGGTGGTGGCTTCCAACGTCGCTGCCTCCTGCTGCGAGAGAGACACGTTCTCTATAGTCAGATGTTGAGGTAGAGGAAGAGGAGGAAGCAGCCGGTCCAAATGGCTGGATCTAAGGGAATTCTCCTGCCCTGAGACAAGATCATTCACTTGACCCAGCAAACTCTTAGCCAACATCAACCAAGGAAGTCCCGTTGAAGCCTTGGGGTCCTTCTTGGGACCCCAAAAGCATTTGTGGCAAGAGGGACAATCTTCTGAAGAGGATGTCGTGGCTGCTTCCCCAAGATCGTCGTGCTGACGGATCAGAGCAACGATATCTACAAACGTCCTCTGCTTTTTGGGGGTGGCGAAATCCCTTGGTAAAGGCCCAAGTCCTTCCAGGGATCGGTCTTCCCGATCTGCTCCTCCGTCAGGAGGAACCAAGCCAGACGCTTTCGATCCATACTCAACAACCTTGGCGTACGATCATTGGGGTCCTAGGACTCAAGGGACGTAGGCCGCCGTCACTGAATCCCATGGAGAAGTCTCTACGCGGTTCCTACCATTCACCTTGCACCTCCTGGTGTATCCCGAGGAAGTAGAGGGAATAGGAGGAGAAGGGGAAGAAGAGGTAGGCGAAGACGAAGACTACGAAGATGAATCCAAAGAGGAAGACGACAACACCTTCCTAGGTCTCCTCATCCTCGACTGCTTCGACACCTTCTCCAGAAACGATATTGAGGGCACTCCAGGGAACATCGGTGGCGGCAGACTCACGTACTGGGGCCGTGGTCTCACTGGGGGCAGGTCCGGGGCTGGGCTCAGGAGCAGGAACAGCAGCCAGTCCGGAAACTACAGCAGGGCCAGTGGGTACAGAGGGGGCAAGGAAATGGTCTGGAGTAAACTCTGCAGTAACAGGTCCAATGCTCGGTAGCGCCGATAAAACCCTAACCTCTGGTGACATCAGGGAAGGCAGGAACACAGGAGGCTGCATCAGGAAGGCAAAGGAAGGTAGCTGATGCCCTTCACTTGTGGAAGCAGAGACGTTCATCGGATGGTGAGACTAGACCAGGTGGGGAGGAGCCGAGTAGCCGGGCTGGGACATGGTAGAGGTGGTAGGGGTAGAGACCGAGTAGGTAGCAGCACTGGTCGGGGTACGGTTCAAGTGAGCGAGCAGTACTGGCACTGAGGGGGATCCTGCAAGGCCCAGGGAAACCCAAACCTGGTCTAACCCAGGCACAAAACCAGCAGGGAGAACAGTTGGTTTAATTGGGGGGGGGTTCCATCCTTGATCCGAAGGAGGACCTTTGGGGCAAGGAGAGACCCCCTGAAGGGCACCACTTGGGGCCACCGCTAAAGGTCCTCTCCCCCTCCACCCCCGACTCATCGGAAAGGTAAGAGGAGAGAGAAGCTTCCCCTGGAGGGTTAGCAGCAAAAGTAGGTCAGTTACAGGGGGACAAGAACAAGGCTGAAGGGTCCAGTACAGGAGTGGAAGGGGGCAAAACTCTCTCCGCCATGGCTTTTGGTCTCCTGATGTAACGCCTCCTGCCCGCAAACTTCTCCCACTGAGTGGCAGACCACGAACAACACTCTGTAAAAGTTATTACTCCATCACAATCCTCTCCTCAGCACAAAGCACAAACTGTATGTGGATCTACTTTGACCTAGGAGCAAATTCTGTTTCACTTCTTGCTGTTTATCCCCGGGAAATGCCTGAAGGAGGTAGACGGCAAGAAGGGCTGCAGACCGAGGGATTGCTGAGAATCCATTTGAAAACTCAAGCAAACCATCAAAAACAGCAAACAAAGAACAAAAAAACAAGAAATTTCCCATCAGGAAAAGTGAAGTCCAGTTAAGGTCGGGCAGAGAGCGCAGAGGTACATGCTCACTCGACAGCGGCCAAAAGCAAATTGAATACTCAACCCCGATCTTGGCATAGCCAACAACCGGACAGTAGATAACTACCGCACTGTCTTGTTTGAAAGTTCAGCAGCCGTGTCCAGGTTTCACCTTAAGTAAGTCCATATAGTAAAGGACCAATGGTTTGTATACCATGTAGGAACAACCAGCATTTGATGTTTTTAATGATTACAGTCACTTTACTGAAATTTTAAAGGAAACTTAATGACTTTCTGTCTAGTCACTAATTAACCATGATTTATAACAACAGAATTTCACTGCTAAATTTAGTATTTTGTAAACCATGGAGCGAACAATTCAAAATCAGAGAGGACGAATGAAATTCTGCCATGATGGATACATATACAGGTTTGATACAGAGAGCAAGACACAAGCAAACGTGAAGTTCTGGAGATGTCATGAAGACAGTAGACATGCTAGAATTTCTATATTAGAAGCAGTAGTAAAGACAATTAATGATCACACCCATACACCATCTACAGTGGCGGTAGAAGTTGAAAGGGCGAAAACGTATGCACGTCAGAGAGCTGAGAACACTTAGGAAGCAAGAAGTGCTCTAATCAACAAATCTCCGGAAATATGTCTCAACCTGCTATTGGCCAGCTGCCTAATACACAGGCAAAGCATTAAATTATTTGGCGCAAAAGGACTTTGCTTTACAGGTAAACTAGCTCTTTCATTTGTCCTAGTTAATGCCCTTGACCGTCATGTGGATGCTCAACCAATGCATTTACAAGAGGAGCTAGTCCCACTTTTGAACTGGTTTGAAGACAATTACATGGGTCGTTGTTTCAACGAACGCTTCAAGGAAAAGATAGAATTAATAACCATGCTGAAGTGGCGAACAGACAGTGTTGCGTGCAGAGCTAGGAATGTTGCATCCAACAATTTGGAATTTCATTGATACACTAAAAAGAGTCCAAAAAGGATATGATGAATATTCCAAAAAGCTTAAAGCTAGTCATGAGTCACAACAAAAGTTACTGAAAGCATATTAAAAATTGTATCCGCTATGAAAGCATATTAAAAATTATCCACTTATGGCAACAGAAATGAGGTCGAGTATTTGCAAGGTATTGTATTAAAATGATATTGTTATTGTACAATAAAGTTTCACACATACTTACCTGGCAGATATATACTTAGCTATAGACTCCGTCGTCCACGACAGAAATTCAAATTTCGCGGCACACACTACAGGTAGGTCAGGTGATCCCACCGCCTGCCGCTGGGTGGCAGGAATAGGAACTATTACCATTTTGAGCCAGATTTTCTCTTCCAACTGTCTCCTGAGGGGAGGCTGGGTGGGCCATACAATCGTATATATCTGCCAGGTAAGTATGTATGAAAATGTTATTGTTATAATACAATTAAGTTTGTTCATACTTACCTGGCAGATATATATATAGCTGTATTTCTGACGTCCGACAGAATTTCAAAATTCGCGGCACACGTAGTGGGGCGGTCAGGTGGTAGTACCCATTCCCGCCGCTGGGCGGCGGATATCAGGAACCATTCCCATTTTCTATTCATATTTATTCATGGCCCTTGTCTCCTGAGGGGAGGAGGGTGGGCACTCTAAGTATATATATCTGCCAGGTAAGTATGAACAAACTTAATTGTATTATAACAATAACATTTTGTTCATGAAACTTACCTGACAGATATATATATAGCTGAATCACACCTTCGGATGGTGGGTAGAGACAGACTAGGATTTTTTAGGAAATTTAAATTAAAATAAAAGATTAACTTATTGGTTCCTTACCTGATAGCAAAGTAGACTATGTGATTACTGTCACCTAAAGCCTGCTTATGCTTTATCAGAGTTGCCAGCCAGGTGTGACCTGTAGTGCTGGCGCTCTCTGGATGCTCTGTCAACGGGGACGTGACCACAATGCGACAAGACCATCTAGGCAAACATATGGCAGTAAACACAGCAACCGACCACCACCTGACCAACTAACGCAAAAAACCCCTGATATTAACACTATGGAATGGGAGATTTTCACAGAAGATCTCACCATCAACCAAAAAACACAATAAACTAACCTAACTAAGCTAAGGGATAGGGAGAGAGCTACCTTCAGCCCCCAAAAACTGTGTCTGCCGAAATGTAAGGTCCCAAAGAACTACAGTTCTCGTAAATCGTTCTCACATCCCGGAGGTAATGAGTGAGGCGAATACGGAATTGCTCCTCCAGAAGGTGCTATCAAGAATATCTCTGATAGACATGTTCCTTTGGAAGGCAAGAAGAGGTAGCTACGGCTCTGACCTCGTGAGCTTTCACTTTAAAGAGCTCATATCAGTCTTCTGGCAAGATGAATGAGCCTCTTTAAAGACGTCCCTCAAGAAGAAGCAACAGCATTTCTTTTGACAACGGCAAATCCAGTCTCTTCACCGAGCACCAGAGATTACCTGAGGGACCTCTTATCTCTCTAGTCCTATTCACATAGAACTTGAGAGCCCTGACAGGGCACAGGGCTCTCTCTGGTTCTTGACCCACGAGACTCGATATTCCTTTGATTTCAAAGCTCTTTGGCCAAGGATTAGACGGGTTTCTCGTTCTTAGCCAAGAAAGAAGGTTCAACGAGCGACAAGCGCTGTCTCCCTTGAAACCCACTAGGCTACTGAACGCTTGGATTTCACTAACTCTCTTCGCCGTCGCCAGAGAAGTTAGGAAAAGCGTTTTCCTCGTTAAGTCCCTTAGAGAAGCTTCATGGAGAGGCTCAAAGGGACTTAGCATCAGATGTTTCAAACACCACATCTAAATTCCATGAGGGCGGTCTTTGCTTGTGGAATTTTGGTGGTTTCAAACGACCTTAAGAGATCGTGCAGATCCTTATTGTCGGAGAGGTCCATTCCTCTGTGGCGAAAAACGGCAGACAACATACTCCTATAACCCTTGATTGTAGGAACTGCCAATTTTTGCACATTTCTTAGATAGAGTAAGAAATCTGCTATCTGATTTCACAGAGGTCGTGGAAGAGGAAATTCCTTCCTTCTTGCACCATGCCCTGAAGGAAGACCACTAGACTGGTAGACAGCTCTTGAAGAGGCTCTTCGAGCATTAGCGATTGCTCTCGCAGCTGCCTTTGAAAAGCCTCTCGCTCTGGCCAGCTTTTCGATAGTCTGAACGCAGTCAGGGCCAGAGCGGAGAGGTTTTGGTGAAACCTTTTGAAGTGAGGCTGTCTGAGTAGATCTCTCCTCCAGGGCAACGTTCTTGGGAAGTCCACAAGGAACGTCATGACCTCTGTGAACCACTCTCTTGCTGGCCACATTGGGGCAATCAGAGTCAACCTTGTCCCTTCTGACGCTGCGAACTTTCTCATTACGTCCCCCATGATCTTGAATGGGGGAAAGGCGTAAAGATCCAGGTCTGTCCAGTTCCAGAGCAACGCGTCCACTGCAATTGCCCCTGGGTCCATAACCGGGGAGCAATACAGAGGAAGCCTCTTCGTCCTTGATGTAGCGAACAGGTCTACTAGAGGACGTCCCCACAATTTCCATAACTTTTGACAGACTTCCTGGTGCAAGGTCCATTCTGTTGGTAGAATCTGATTCCGGCGGCTGAGAAGGTCCGCCCTGACATTCTGCCAAACCCCTGCCACGAATCTTGTCAGGATCTTGATGTGCCTTGCGTCTGCCCATAGCAGAACTTCCTTCGCCAGGAGAAAAGGGATCTGGAGCGAGTCCCTCCCTGATTCTTTAGATACGCAAGGGCTGTGGTACTGTCCCGAGTTGACTTGAACAACCTTGCTTGACAGTTTTTCTTCGAAGAAGAACTGCAGCGACAGGAATATCGCTGCCAGTTCCTTTACATTGATGTGCCAGGCTACCTGTTTCCCCTCTCCAGGAGCCTGACACTTCTTTCCCCCCCTAGTGTGCTCCCCAACCGGAAGTGGAAGCGTCTGAGAACAACACTAGGTCGGGGCTCAGAAGATTTAAGGAGAGGCCCTCTCTGTAACTTCTGAGGGGGGTCGAGCCACCATCTTAAGTGTACTCTTACTTCGTTGGAGATCCTTAGGATCGCATTCAGGTCCCCTTTCGACGTCCATTCTTCCGCAAGGAAGAATTGAAGAGGCCTGAGGTGCAGTCTTCCCAGCGAGACAAACTTTTCTAGTGAGGAAATGGTGCCCAGCAGACTCATCCACTCCCTCACCGAACAAGCTTCTCTCTCTAGGAAGGCTGCGACTTTCTCTAACCCCAGTCGCTGACGTTCCTGGGATGGAAACGCCCGAAAAGCCACTGAATCCATCTGAATCCCCAGATACACGATGGACTGTGTCGGGGTCAGATGCGACTTTTCGGTGTTGACCAACAGACCCAGAGACTTTGCTAGGGCTAGCGTAAACTGAAGGTCCTTCAGACACTTCTTTTGCCTCGACGACGCTTCTGATCAGCCAATCGTCGAGGTAGAGGGATATCCTGATTCCTGACGAATGGAGCCACTTTCGCTACATTCCTCATAATCATTGTGAAAACCATTGGGGCCGTGCTGAGACCGAAACAAAGGGCTTTGAACTGCCAAACCCTGTTGTCCAAGACGAATCTCAGGTACTTCCTTGAAAGAGGGTGGACTGGGACGTGGAAGTATGCGTCCTGCAGGTCTAGAGACACCATCCAGTCGCCAGGTCTCAATGCTCCCAGCACCGACTGAGGCGTCTCTTTCTGAACTTTATCTTTCTACAAAAAGATTTAGCCTGCTCACATCCAGGACCGGGCGCCAACCTGACGACTGCTTCGGCACTAGGAAAATCCTGTTGTAGAAGCCCGGTGACTCTAGGTCCAAGACTTGTTCCACCGCTCTTTTTCGACATCTGGTCTAAGAGATCGAAAAAGAACACTTTTCTTCTCTCCCTGATAGGATGGAGAGAGGTCTCTGGGAGTTGAAGTCAAAGGAGGAGGATGAAGAAAAGGGAGGATCTTGTACCCCCGTTCTACTATCTTGAGGGTCCAAGGATCCGCTCCTCTCTGCCTCCAAGACTCCGCAAAGAATTCCAGTCTGGCCCCAACTGGTGTCTGAAGGACGAGATCTTCATTTGCTGTTTTTCGGTTTGAATGAAGCTCTTCCTCTCGAAAAACCTCTCCCTCGAGGACTGCTCTCGAGGGGGGTGCCCCGCCCCGCGAAAGGGTTTGACTTTCTTCGGGGGTTTGCTGAATGTTGACGTGGAAGGAAACTGCTGGACGTCTTGAAGACTGAACCAAGAGGTCCTGGGTCGCCTTTTCTTGCAAACTCTGTGCAAGATCCTTTACCATAGCCTGGGGAAGAGATGGTCCGAAAGAGGCGCAAGAGCAATTCCGCTTTCTGAGCGGGAGATACCGACTTAGCAGTAAAATTGCACAGCAGTGCTCTTTTCTTCAGGAAGGCAGTTCCAAAATTTCTGAAAACTAGCTCCTCCGAACCATCCCTGACGGCCTTGTCCATACATGACAACACGCTGGACAGCTCCCCCAGACTGAGAGAATCAGGACTTCTAGACTGAAGGTCCAAAACTCCCAGACACCAGTCTAGGAAATTAAAAACATTAAGGGTACGAAGAAGTCCCTTCAAGTGGTGGTCAGTCTCAACCGGAGTCCAGGTCACCTTAGCAGACGCTAAGAGAGACCTCCTCTGGGCGTCCACTAAACTGGAGAAGTCAACCCAACGCGGACGAAGGGACCTTTATCCCACATCCTCCTTGGTCTCATACCAAACTCCTCCTTCCCGGCGAGTCTAGAGGGTGGATGGGCGAAAGTGGTCTTGCCCTGATCCTTCCTTCTGGACATAAAGTCTTGAAGTTTCTTAAACGCCCTCTTGTCGACAGAGACGTCTTCATTTCGACGAATTCAGGGGTCTTTACGGTCTTGGAAGACGAAAGTTGTGAGGGAGGAGACCTAGGGGCTGTCGGCTGGAACTTGTCCCCGAATGCTGAACGTAACAGCCTAACAAGAACCTTGTAGTCCGAGACAGCTGAAGCTACCGGCTGTTCTTCCTCTACGGAACTCCCTGGACTACTAAGTTCCCCTTCCTCCCTAAGAGGAACTGGAGAACGCCTATCAGGAGAGGGAGTACGTCCCGTAGGCTCAATCCTGAATAAAGACTTCCGTTGGTTGGAAGTATCCACTACAGGTACGGAAGCGGCCGTACGTCGGACATCTTCCGAAAGAGTAGCGTCCTTAGAAGCCACGTTAACTGTCTTAACAGAAGCTCCCCTACGAAGGAAGCGCGAGCTTCCTGACGAGCGGCGCCAAAAAGCGTCCTGCTTAGACAAGCGAGCGTCCTGCTTTGCAGTCTCCAAAGCGTCCTGCTTCGCTCGAACGCGTCCTGCTTCACACGGCGAGCGTCCTGCGGAGCGTCCTCAAAAGCGTCCTGTCTATAACCAGAAGCGTCCTGCTTCGCGCGCCGCCGCGAAATCCGCGAGCGTCCTTAAAAGTGTCTTGAAGAGAGCTCAAAGCGTCCTGTCTAGAACGCCGAGCGTCCTGCCGAGCGTCCTCAACCGCTACTGACCGGAGAGCGCAAAGCGTCCTGCTTCGAACGCCGAGCGTCCTCACGAGCGTCGTGTCCTGAGAGAGTAAAAGATCTGCTAGGAGAGCGAGAACGTTGACGATCCGGAGGCGGAGAGAGAGACGAGCGAGCTGAGAGAGAATGAGGCCGCTTCGTCCTCTTGACGGGCAGCCGAACGTCCTTCCTACGCTTAGGCTCGACTGCTGCTGGGCAAGTCCTCTGAGCCATCAGCGACGTAATCTGGTCCTGAAGGGACACAAGGATCTCCTTCGTAGGTGACGAAGGAGCAAAAGAAGGGGCAGGACTGAGAAGGCGAGGGGCGAGGGGACGCCTCCTTCCTTCTAGCAGGTACAGCTATCTGCCTCTCAGGTGAACACGCCTGTGCGTGAAAAACGAACGTCCTCATCGGTAGAAAGCCTTCCTCTCTTCTGAGGAGGCGTCATAAGCGTCCTCTGACGAAAGAGGGAGACAATAGGACTGTGCAGCGTCCTCAAAGCGAAAAGTCCTTTTCAACGGACGCGAGTCTCTCCGAGCGCTCCACCCTTGCGCGGGGAGGACGCTTCGAAGACGAAAAGCAATCTTTCAGGATACGCGCTCGTGCGCGCTCCTTGGCAGCCTGGGATTTAGCAACAAGGCCTGCCGAAGGGACGCCAGATCGGTGGGGAGCCCCCGTAACCCTCTTGCGGCTTTCGACTAACCCACTCCCTAGTCCTGGAGTCGATAGAGGTCTAGGCCTAGAGGCATTATGGGGCCGATCTGGACGCCCACCCCTCCACAACACTAGGGCACTAAACACAAACTTTCACTGGGCCGGTTTCTAGGGCCAAAACTTTAGATTCGAGAGCACGAATAGACTCTAGAATCAGAGAAAGGGTGTTACCTTCTCCAGACACAGCACTGGGGGGGGCCCGAAGGCAACAAAACAGGATTAGGTTGGTGGGGCAAAATCTACTGGTGTTAGAGGAGGAGAAATGTTACTATCCTTACCTTTAGTAGAGCTGCCCTTGGAGGGAAGACCTCCTGACTCTATCGCGCTCTAATTTACGATAGGTCTCATACATCCTCCATTTATCATCATCCAAATCCTTACATTCATTGCACCGATCATCAACCACGCAAACATGCCCGGCCTGCAATCCATTACAACTGTGTGAGGATCACTGAAGGTTTAAGAAGCCTCACCTTACATTCACTCCTCACACACACTCTGAAACTTCCCGAACTTGATCCAGACATACTGAATCTAGAAAAGCCAATCCAAAATCAAAAACCAATCCACTATTCCGCGTGCCAATCCAACAATCCAGAAGTCGATACCAAAAGTCAATCCAGATAATATTAAGCGAGATAATGAAAAAAATCCTAGACGGAGGTACTGTAAACAGATGTTTGCAGCACCGGCGACAGAAAAAATATGAATAGAAAATGGGAATGGTTCCTGATATCCGCCGCCCAGCGGCGGGAATGGGTACTACCACCTGACCGCCCCACTACGTGTGCCGCGAATTTTGAAATTCTGTCGGACGTCAGAAATACAGCTATATATATATCTGTCAGGTAAGTTTCATGAACAAACTTTATTGTACAATAACAATATCATTTTCATACATTCAACTTCCCTGTCAGATATATACTTAGCTGATTGGCACCTTTGGCGGAGGGCAAGAGACAGCTAATTACTGACCTGATAGGTAAACAACATATGTTGTAGGTAATACAAGTTAATTAACAATACCCTAGTTCCTACCTGTTTAGGCGGAAGATTTCATAGCTTGTGCTTAGAAGTCTGCTTCGCCTCAAAAGCCTCAGCGAGGGTGTGCCCTATGGCTGAGAAACTCTTGAAAGGATGTCAATGGGGTCTTATCCACTTACTCAACAGAACCTAATGGCAATTGTCACTGGAGTCTTATTCACTTACATGACAATATACCTATGCCTCTTGGCATATAAAGGAGTAAAATACTGATCCCGATCACCCGATCCTAACCGTGGATTAGTATATATGATTGAAAGGCGTTATCCCCAAACACCTTTCAACAAAAACCTAAAAACTCAACACCAACTAATTTTAAAATCACACTATTAAAATATAAGACAAAAAATTAATATTAAGGATCAGTCTTCTCTCCTTTCCCCAGCACTGTATCCGCTGATACATAAGGTTCCTAGAGAGAAGCATCTCTCATATGTTACCCTCACATCTTTCAAGTAATGTGAGGCGAACACTGAGTTACATCTCCAATACGTGGCCGCTAAGATGTTCTTCATTGACATGTTCTTGTTGAACGACAATGATGTAGCGACTGCACGTACTCGTGTGCTTTTACCCTTAAGGTCTTATATGCTTCTCTATCACAACTCATGTGGGCTTCAGTTATAATGTTTCTAACAAAAATGCTAAGGCATTTTGTTTTTTGACATCGCTCTTTTAGGGTCTTTAACCGCCACACCATAAACTTTGATTGCAACCCTGCAACTGCTTCTTCGTCTGCAGGTAAAACTTCAAAGTTTCTCACCGGGCATAATGTTCTTTCCATTTCATTCCCAACTAATTGAGAAAGCCCTTTTATTACCTCGAAAGTCCTAGGCCAAGGTCTCGAGGGTTTTTAATTTTTATTTTTAGCTAAAATAAAGGCTTAAAGGACAATACAGCCGAATCCTTCTTAAAACCACTCTCGAGTCAAGCGCTTGCAGCTCACTCACTCTTTTTGCAGTGGCGAGAGCTATTAAGAAAATACATTTTCCTAGTTAAGTCCCGAAAGTTGCTTTATCAGGAGGTTCGAATCTCTCCGACATAAGATATTTGAGAACCACATCCAGATTCCAACTAGGGGTGAGAGAAGTTTCTTAATTTTGTAGTTTCAAATGATCTAATTAAGTCATGCAGATCTTTGTCATTCTCTATGTTCAGGCCCCTATTCCGGAACTGAAACAGCTGATAACATGCTCCTATAACCTTTAATGGTTGACACTTGCCAGATGAGATTCTTCTCGTAAAAACAAAAGAAAATCAGCGATTTCGATCACAGAGGTATCGGAGGAGGACAGCTTCTTCGCCTTACACCATCCTACAGAAAACACTTCCCACTTCGATTGGTATATCCGCATGGTTGAGGACCTTCTTGCTCCAGCAATTGCTTTTGCCGCTTTGCGAGAAAAGCCTCTCGCTCTGACCAATCTTTCGATAGTCGAAAGGCAGTCAGAGCGAGAGCGTGGATATTCTTGTGATACCTCTCGAAGTGGGGTTGTTTGAGCAGATCTGTCCTTTCGGGAAGAGATCTGGGGAAGTCCACTATCCATTCCTGTACCTCTGTGAACATTCTCTTGCAGGCCAATAAGGAGCGATCCAATGTCATCCTCATTCCTTCCGAAGGCACGAACTTTCTCATTACTTCCCCCAGCATCTTGAATGGGGGAAACATATAAGCGTCTATGCCCTTCCAATCCATGAGCATGGCATCTATGGATAGGGCTCTGGGATCGTCCCCCAACGAACAAAAGTTCTCCATCCTTCTGGATAGGAATGTTGCAAATAGGTCTACTTGAGGCTTCCCCCAAAGAGACCATAGTTGCTGGCAGACCTGCGAATGAAGGGTCCATTCTGTTGGAAGGACCTGGTTCTTTCTGCTTAATCTGTCCGCTCTTATGTTCTTTCCTCCTTGAACGAACCTCGTCAGGAGTCGTATCCCTCTTTCTTCTGTCCAGATCAACAGATCCCTTGCTAGTTGGTAAAGGGAGAAAGAGTGTGTCCCCCCTTGTTTTTTTATATATGCCAGAGCCGTGGTGTTGTCCGAGTTGACTTGGACCACCACGCCTCTGACCTCGTTCTCGAACAATTGCAGTGCCAAGTGTACTGCTAAGAGTTCCTTTGCATTTATGTGCCAGGCCTTCTGTTCTTCTGTCCAACTGCCTGACACCTCCTTCGTCCCTAGTGTTGCTCCCCACTCCGTGTCCGAAGCGTCTGAGAACAACACTAGGTGAGGGTTCTGAAGAGACAAGGACATTCCTTCGTTCCTTCTCAGTGGTTCTAACCACCATCGTAAGTGGTTTTTGATACTCTCTCCTATGGGAAAGGTATCCAAAAGATCTCCCTTTCTTCTGTTCCAATTCCTTCTTAGATGGAACTGCAAGGGTCTCATATTCAGCCTCCCTAGAGAGATGAACTGCTCCAGCGAGGAAAGGGTGCCCAGAAGACTGAGCCATTCCCTCGCTGAGCTTCGTTCCTTCTCTAGGAAGACCGAGATTTTTTCCAACCCTTTCGAAATCCTTTCCTGGGATGGATATGCTAGAAAACCCCGAGAATCCATCCGAATCCCCAGATAGACGATAGTCTGACTGGGGATCGTGTGAGATTTCTCGAGGTTTACGAGCAATCCGAGAGATCTGATCAATTGAAGAGTTATCTCTAAGTCCTCCAAGCACTTTTGTTTTGTCTGTGCTCTTATAAGCCAGTCGTCTAAGTAAAGAGATATCCTCACCCCCTTTAGATGCAGCCATCTTGCTACGTTCCTCATCAACGCCGTAAACACCTGAGGAGCCGTCGAGAGGCCGAAACACAAAGCCCTGAACTGATAAATCCTTCCCTGTACCATGAACCGAAGATATTTCTTCGACTAATGATGCAATGCAGGGGGACGTGAAAGTACGCATCTTGTAGGTCGAGGGAGACCATCCAATCTCCTGGACGGAGAGCAAAGAGAACCGAATTGGATGTCTCCATGGAGAACTTTGTCTTCTCCACGAAGCGATTCAATGCACTCACGTCCAGGACCGGCCTCCACCCCCCCAAGGCTTTCAGCACCAAAAATAGGCGATTGTAAAAACCCCGGGAGTGCGGATCCTGTACTATCTCGATGGCCTCCTTCTCCAACATTTGCTGAACCAACCCAAGAAGGGTCTCTCTCTTTACAGGGTCTTTGTATCTCGCTGACAGCTCCTCGGTGTCGTCATCAATTGGAGGTCTGTTTTTTGAAGGGGTGAGGTATCCTTTCCTTAGAACTTGTAGGAACCAAGAATCTGCTTTCCTTGAAGCCCATGCTTCTGAGAATTTCAGAAGCCTGGCCCCTACTGGTGTTTGGAGGACTGGAACCTCATTTAGCGTTCTTCCGGAACTCTGATGGAAGATCTTCCTCTTTTCTCCCCTCCTCTCTTTCCTTGGGGCTAGGCTAAAAGTTCTACCTCGAAAGGGCTGTTGGCAGGTCTTGGCTCCCTCCTCGAGACAGAAGCAGCTGTCTAGGCTTCTTAGCAGAGTGTACCACAAATCCTGTGTTGCCTTCTCAGTAAGCGTATGGGAAATGTCCTTTACCAACTGAGAAGGAAACAGCTGTTTAGACAGAGGGGCGTATAAAAGAGAAGCCCTCTGTACTGGAGAGACTGCTTTGGTAAGAAATGAACCAAAGACAGACCTCTTCTTCAATACTCCTGTCCCGAACAGGGATGCCACTTCAGCCGATCCATCCTGCACTGCCTTATCCATACATGCCAAAACACTATGCAAGACTTTCTGGTTCCAAAAAATGAGGGTCTTGCGTCTTCTTGGCCAAAGCCCAAGGGACCAAACTAGGAAGTTAAAAACTTCCAAGACATGGAATATTCCCTTGAGGAGATGGTCCATTTCTGACATTGTCCAGCTTGTTTTGGCCGATGGAAGTGCATGTCTCCTTGCCGAATCCACCAAGGTCGAGAAGTCCGCTTCAGCAGATAAGGGAAGAGAGAGTCCCGTAGATTCTCCTGTGCTATACCAAATCCCTCTCCTTCCTGATAGCCTGGAA